>NW_015644664.1:711370-733038 GCF_001515625.1 Sinocyclocheilus rhinocerous | reverse complement strand
GCTCGTGATTATGGTAAGGGGCGTTACATTTCCGACGTTTTGCTTGCGGTGTTCGGCCAATCACAATGCATTGGGTCAGCTGGCCAATCAGAGCAGTCTGCTCTGATTGGCCAATCACAATGCACTGGGTCAGTTGGCCAATCAGAGCAGACTGCGCTTGTCAAAGGAGGGGGCTTTGTAGAAAACGAAGCGTTTGAGAGAGGCGGGGCATAGAGGACCTACAATAATGTACAGTATTTGAAAAATAATGTGTTTTTTGAACATTAAAGCATGTCAACATATTCTGTTACACCAAATACACAAAATAATGATCTTTAAAAAAAGCATCATATGACCCCTTTAAAAAAACACTGTCAACGTTCTTCGCGATGTTCTGAGAAGTTCTTTATTATTTGATTGTAGCCTATGTTTTTAGATAGACTTTATTTTAATAACAAAGACGGAGAAAGAAGAGTCTTGAAGATGAAGGAAGTATCCCACACTGAGTGAATCACATCTTAATAAATATTCACACAAGCAAAGAGAATCTCTTTAAAGCTTTCAGGTTTATTGCTCATGTTCTCAGCTAGCAAGCTTTATTTGACAAACAACATTAACACGTCTAAACACATTAGGTTAGACATGCTTAAGCCAAAACATGAATATGATCATGAAAAGCTGATGAAATAAAAAATAGAATTGGTCTCTCTTTTGGCATTGACAGTCTTACATTAATGTAAAAAAAAAGAATTAAATGCAATTTGTCTTTACGCAGCAAAAGCTTTGGCAGTTCATATATTCCCAGAGCCTTGGTTATAAGATATTAAATGTCAACAGAACAACTGATTCAGTTCACATAAATGTTCTCTTCCTATTATGACTATCTGATTCTAAAAAATACAAATTATAGAAACAGTCTATACACTTTTGAGGCAATCTATTTACAGTAAAAAGAAAAGGTTTACATTCTGAATATAGTTGTTTTGTTATGCCCACTGTACACTGAAACAACAGCTCCACGGAAACATTAGCATCACTCTTTTTTACAATGTGTTCCAAAATAAATTTGAGATAATACTTACAAATGAATTATTAATTTATACCTCTCTTAATTATTCAGCCAAAATTGTAAAGACATGGAAAAATATACTCTGCATAATTGCTTATGCATTTTTTTTTAAGTGGGCAGGATTGCTTCCAAAATTATTTTCTTAATACAAGCCGATGCTTCTTGATTAGTTTGTTACTTTAATAAATGCACTTTTTGTCAGTTTGTATTCAAATGAGAAAATGGATGTGAAAGTGTGTTACAGAGACATGCAGACCGTATCTACTTTAAGTATAAATACAGAAACTGAATGTTTTACATTTACACACAAAATATAAATGCATATCATAAAAGCAAAGCAGTTATGGTTAATAAAATCCTCCAAGAGAAAGATCTGTAAAACAGCTAACCTAAATTTAAACATGAGGCACAAGACTTGAATATTTCAAGTGTTGTCTATTCATATGTAGAACAGATGGAACTGGTAAAGTCATATCATACACAAATAAACAATGATAAAATATGATAACCATACAGTTTCAGTTTGGCACAAAGACGTTTCAGAACCTAAATGTAGTGCAGGGCATTATGGGCTCTGACTTGACAAGGTACATTTCCATTAATTTTTGGTTTGCTTGTTCTACGTTTTGGTAGAATGACAGCACTTTAGGAAAAGGCACAGATGTTAAAACGGTTTCTATATACATCACAAAGAAGAAAATATCACTTCATTGGTTTTTTAGCTGTATTTGCTCAACATCTACATGATTACAAACAAATCTCATTTTGCTGAGATACTTTAAATAAAATATAATTCGTTGACAAGAAGTGCATACGCGGTTTTCCCTTCACGAACAGTGTATTTGCTTATAACAATTTAAAATAAGGCTTTTTCATTCAAAAATTTGGATTGATGTACACATGGTTCACCTAATACAAAACAACCTATTCTTAGACTCGTATATCAGTCATTAGCAGTGGTGTGATGTATTTATCCACTTTCCATTCAGGAGTATGTGCGAACCTCTTGTTTTGGGGAATATGACAGATGGTTGATGAGGCTATTGCTCGAAATACACTAATCTGAGTGAGTTCATTAATGTGAGTCAAAAGGCTATGGAATAAAAAACCCACAAAAAGGAAAAAATTTACTTAACTCCACCTGTCCAATCCAAACTGTTTATGAAGGCTCAAGGCTCTGACCATTTTGACATATGAGATCAACATTGGATGAGTTTCAAAAGTCAAATAATAGCAGGGAAATTCAATACCATTTGCACATCAACACGCTGCTGTTCCTGGAGTTGACTGAGATGGATGTTTGGTTAAATGTGTAACGCTTGACCGGGCCGAGGCATCGCTGCTGCTGCTCTCACGTGTGGCGTTGAAGGCAGGACACTCCAAGGGTCCTGCATGACTCCCGATTAGGGGTTTCCTCTATGTCTCACCCCTGCCAGGCACTCCTGTCAGATCCTTCCTTATGATCTCATTCACTACAAAAATGACAGAAAAGAAGAACATGTTTAAAAATGAAAGGACTGAACATTTGTGCAAGTGAACTGCATAATGTGCAACTGCACAGTGGGGTTCAAAAGAAGAAGAAAAAAACGTACATCATAACATCACAACTCAAAAAATATCTTAAAGGGTTAGTTCACCCAAAATAGAAAATTCTGTCATTAATTACTCACCCTCATGTCGTTTCAAACCCGTAAGACCGCCGTTCATCTTCGGAACACAAATTAAGATATTTCTGATGCATCCCGTGAGCTCTCTGACCCTCCCATAGACAGCAATGTAATTACCACGATCAAGGTCCAGAAACGTAGCAAGGAGATCGGTAAAATATTCCATGTGACATGAGGGGTTCAACGGTAATTTTACGAAGCTACGAGAATACATTTTTGTGCGCAAAAGAAACAAAAATAACGACTTTATTCAACAATTCGCCTCCACCCTGGCGCTATTTTGGAGAGTATCCAGTGAACGTAAACAACGTATGCTGTACGCTGTTTACATCATTTACGCTTTGATCTGAACGAAAACAACGTATCCACGCGGCGCATCTGAAACAGAACAGCATACACTGTTTACGTTCAGTGGATATTCTACAAAATGGCGCCAAGGTGATGAGGTGAGTAATTAATGACAGAATTTTTATTTTGGGGTGAACTATCCCTTTAAAACTCTAAAGATTTATTTTTGTTATGTAATATAATGAAATATCTATTTATTCATAATTAAATACATACTTAATTGAAATATATAGTTATACATTTAATAAATTATTTTATAATATAGATAAATATATAATAATATAGATAGAATTATATGTATATTTAAATAAGCATATTTTTATATTTAATGTTAACATATGCTAATATTAAATATATGTTTCCATATTTAATATGTATTTAAATTAGCATATACATGTAATTATTTGTAAGTACTTGTAATATATTTGTAATTATAAATATTTTTTATTTATACATTTAAATATTAACATATTAAATATATATTTCCAGATTTCCAGATAAATATTAGACATTGAAATGAAATGGCAAAAAAAGTGTCCCAATTTACTTGAATTTTACTTGAATGTAAAAACAGTTATATGTAGTATAATTATATTAAAACGTATGATGGATATACAGAGCTGGGTAGATTAATTCAAAATTGCATGACAAAAATTGCAGTTAGTAATGTAATCCGTTACATTACACATTTTAGGTGATATAATCAGACTACTTTTTGATTACTTTTAGATTACTTTTGAATAATTTATTGAATAATTTATTGCTATTGTGTGAATATGCAATCATGCAATCATCTATTACAAAAATGAGCTATTGTACATGTATAATCACTTTCACATGTTGCAGTGCCACTGAACGGGCACTAGGTGGAAGGGAATCATCTGACAGAACAGATTCAGTGAAGCCCTTGCATTGGCCAATACTTCCTACTGTTACTCTTTTTACAAGGGGCATAAATGGAAACTTTTAATGCCTCTTCATTCTAAGAATAGCAGCAGGGCACGTGGGGCTGTTAACACAATCACTACACCACCACACACCAACTCTAGTCTAGCCAAATCTCAGACATGAACAAAGGTCACAGGTAAGATCAAATCAAATGAACATGGGAAAACACCTCCAATGCTGTTTGAGTTAAGCATGGAGCAAAATGATGACGAATTCACTGATTGATGGTACAATTACGTAGTAGACCAAGAACAGATTGATATTATAATTGGATGGTACTGTTCAAAAGTACAACCCCAATTCCAGAGAAGTTGGGACGTTTTGTAAAAATGCAATAAAATCAAGAATTTGTGATTTGTTCATTCTCTTTACCTTTTATTTAATTGACAAAAGTACAAAGAAAACATTTACAAAGTTTTCACTGACCAACGTAAATGTATTTTGTAAATATGAACAAATTTTGATTTTGATGGCTGCTACACGTTCCAAAAAAGTTGGGACAGAGGCTAAATAAAAGTGAAAAGGTTATAGAATATCCACTTTAAACTGTTTTGAAACAGGTAAGCAGGTGAATTGGTAATAGGCGAGGGTATCATGTTTGGGTATAAAAGGAGCATCTCAGTCTTTGCAAGCAAAGCTGGATCATGGCTCATCACTTTGTGCCAAATTTCATGAGAGAAGTGTCAAATAAATTTAAAAAATCACATTTCGCAATACAAAATCGCAAAGAATTTAGGTCTTTCACCAACTACCACACGTAATATTGTGAAAAGATTCAGGGAATCCAGAGATCAAGAAATGCAACTTGAATCTCTGTTACTCTAGAAGAAAGCTATACATCAATTCTATGCAGCGATGCCGCCGGATTCTCTGGGCCAGAGCTCATCTCAGATAGTCAAAAAGACAGTGGAAAGGTGTGCTGTACTCAGATGAGTCCACATTTCAACTTGTTTCTGGGAAAAATGGATTTCGAGTTCTCAGTCCCAAAGACTAAAGGGACCATGCAGACTTTCATCAGTGACAGATGCAAAAGCAAACATCTGTCATGGTATATGAGTGCATCAGTGCAAACGGCATGGGTGACTTGTATATGTGTGAAGGTACCATTGACATGGAGGCATATATTGGAGTTGTACAGAGAAATATATTGCCGTCAAGATGATGTCTTTCATGGGAAGTCCATGGTTATTAGATCAAGACAATGCCAGCTCTCTTTCTGCATGTGCTACAATAGTGTGGTTTCGTAGAGACAGAGTGAATGTGTTAGACTGGCCTGCCTGCAGTCCAGATCTGACTCCTATTGAAAATGTATGACCAGTCATGAAAAGGAGAATCAGACAACGACAATCACAGACTGCTGAGCTTCTGAAGCCTTGTTTCAAGAGAGACTGGACAAAAACTTTGCTTGCAAAACTTTAACAATTAGTATCCTTAATTCCCAAACAATGAAACATTGTAATTAAAAGGAAAGATGATGTGACCCAGTGTTAAACATGCCTCTATCAAAATTTGTTCATATTTACAAAATACATTTACGTTGGTCAGAAAAAACTTTGGAAATGTTTTCTTTGTACTTTTGTCAATTAAATAAAAGTTCAAGAGAATGAACAAATCACAGATTCTTGATTTTATTGCATTTTTACAAAACGTCCCAACTTCTCTGGAATTGGGGTTGTATTACCATGGTACCATGTCCAAACAAATTGGGTATTTATGGTATAAATAAAATATGTTGGTTTAGGATTCCATTTTGTTATATATCCACCGATTACCTTTAACTTATTCAGCAGCTGAACTGCACACCGTCATGCAGACTTTGGTTTAAAAACTCTACAAGGTTTAACCTGATTGGCCACATCCTCAGTGCTGTATACTATTAGGACGAGACACTACGACCTGGAAACCCAGAGCACAAGTCATCACTGCCACAATATGCAGTGCCATGCTGTTTGTTATTATGGATGTGCTGGAATTACAGGTGGAGCGTATAGATTCTCTTGAGCCATATGTTTGTGACTGACTTATTGATGGCCAGTCTAAATATTTAGCATAAAATGAATAATGAAGCCCAATAAAGCAAGTTGCATTCTATTATTAGCAAATGAATAATGCAATATTACATAGTAGCAAACATGCAACCAGCAAGTGCTCTGTAGCTCTATATAGTGCAACGGTAAATATGCACAGGTTTTGCAAAATGTATGCAATCGAAAAACATCAGCCAGCCAAGAATTAGATGAAACACTGAAAGATTTTGACAAACAGCGTTTGTTGTGGTCAAAGCTTGCGTTAGAGGAGAAGGAACTTAATGTTCAACTGATTTCCCTATTTGAAGCTTTGATTGTGTAAGAAGCACAATGCCACAGATATAAAAGTCTAAACTGAAAATAAACACCTTAAATACAGCATGAAAAGTTTAGGCAAGCTCAGACTCAATAAAGGCCAATGAATCATCTTGAATCGCTGAACAGCCCTTTAAAATAAAAAAAAATACGTATTTTTTTATAAACAATACTAAAATGCATTATTCAAGAAATTTGTAATTACTGTTATCAGGCTCAAATTAAAACAGTTTTATTTCAATAGAATCTATAACAGCGCAATCAAGAAAGCTTTGCGGTTTTAATCATACAACCCTAAGTATGGGAGCTCGACGTGGATGACATCTGTTTTTCCCTCCGAGACTAATGAAGAACAGATGAGAGAGGAATAAACTGGTAGCAGCGGGATGCTGAGGTGCTTTATCAGCGAGTAAAAAAAAACTGAATACGAGGCCCTGCAGCCATCCTACTATATAACAGCTTAAAAGAAACTCTCAACAGTAGGGAAGCTGGACGTTTTGAGCAAAACTTGCTGATGTGGCTTTTAGCACGTCGCTACATGGTTGTTAGGATGGTTGCTAGGTGGTTTTGTAATGACCCGAAAGAAAAATCCCCAAAACGATCTCAAATCAGATCACTTAGAAACATAATAACACATATCTTCTAAACAAGCCCCACGATGAAGTATGCTTGCTGTCCATATGCAATATACAGGACAGAGGGTTTATAGGGAAAGTAATGAAGGGTTGGCACACACTGATGGGTTTAGAGCTGTAAAGGAAGTGTACAGACTGGGCGGTATAATAGGTGAGTGTCTGGCTGGAGAGACCTCGGCCAATCAGAAAGCTTGTTTACAAACCAACGGTGGAGGGCAAGACAGAGCATAGTAGATGACTCAGTCTCCACTATGTGTGTGCGCGCGCGCATATACTTAGCTATACTTGGGGACAAAAAATGTGAAAGGTTTTCTTTTAGGTGTAGGGTTAGGCTGTAGTCATTGCTATTAGCTTTATATAAGGTACGTCTTCAGGTGGACCAGAACTGCATGTGTATGTGGATCAGGTTTTGCCAACATTGTGGGGACCAAATGTCTCAAAAAGTATGTAATCCACTATATTGGGGGGACCAGTCACTATGATGAAAATGCACACGTTTGTGTTAGGGTTAGGTTTAGGTGATCAAAATTATTTGCTCATTATTAAAGCAATAGAAGACAATGGAAAGTCCCTACAACAACAGAAAATATGACAGGACATCCTGTATTGAATTTAGGTATACTGTATGTGTAAGGACCTTAGTCACAGTAGACGCCATATAGAGTATCTAGGTGTCATTCGTTTATGTAATGCAACACTGAAAATTTGTCTTTCTGGGGACAAAAAAATGGTGCCAAAATATGGCCAACCCTGACTAAAGTCCACACAGCAGAGCAAGAAATGTGATGAATGTTGAAAAAATGTGAACAGACATACACCACATGATCTACAAGTGTGTGTGTATGTGTGTGTGTGTGTGTGTGCACTAGCTAGCGCTAAGCAAATAATAAAGCAACAGTGTATGCGTAAAGAACAGGAAGAGTCTACACCACAAGTCTGACTGTTTGCCCTCCAAAACAGACCAGTTCAGAAAAAGCAAAACCAAAAGCCAAACTATTGAGATCTGCTTCTCTTTTAACTTTGCCTTCAGTGCCATGTTCAACTCTACAAACTACAGATGCTGCTTATTTCGAACACCACTTTTAAAGAACAAAGCTACATCTTATCAGGACCCCACTTTCACAGCCAGAAATCCAATGGCTTGGCACACACGTGGTCCAAAACTGGATGCAAGTGATCTGAAACTAATGTGCACGGCTTACGTGCTCTATCTAAATTATTCCTGCTGCTCTCTCCAGCTGGAAGAACTTCAACTCTGTTGCCTCAGGCTTCGGTTCCAGCCTGGGAAGCCTAAGTCGAGCCAGTTGAGCACTGGAAGATTGGCAAGCATTGTACCCTGAAAACTCTAGGCCAGTTTGGCTGTTTATATCAAGGGTAACACTTGTTAATGGCCAATGAGGAGATGAGCAAAAATCAAAGGTGTACAGTCAAGGAAAACTAGAAAAAAGAACATTACTACCTTGCCAAAAAAAGACCAGTTTGGACTAGCGTGCATTTCTATGCGAGCCAGGCTGGTAACAATCTAGTTGGGCAAGCTGGTGGACCACCATTGATAAGATGAACAAGTCTTGCTGGTTAAGCTTGTAATGAAGCCGTTGGTTATGAAAACTCTAGAATTGACACAAAAGATGTACTTAGCTTCCTTTTCTTGCTATTAAGAAATGCAAAACATGCATGTTCATAATGAAATAGATGAAGGTACAGTTTCTATACAGAAAGCCAACCACAGAAACCCTGATACCCCTTCAAAAGCCACCATCGAAATTCTGAGTGAGATAGATGTATCTGCATGAGTCATATCACAACCGGTTGTGTGTGAAGGTCTTGGCAGACATCAAACGGTGAGATGTTAGTGGGTGGATCGCTACACCTTGACACCTCTGCAAGCAGAAGCAAGAGGGACTTTTTGTGGTAGTCGTCCTTCCTGCTCTCAGTGACCTGGACTTTGTCTGTACTACCGGAATCACTTTTTCAAAGTAAAACTGGAGCCACCAGGCTTCTTAACTAGTTTAACCAACTAGTTTAGACTGGTTTATAATTAGGCCAACCAGCTTGACTATAAAGACCATGCTGAATCCACTAAGCTAAAGTGACTTGTTGCAGGGTCAATCCCACAGTTGCAACTCGAGGTTAACAGCCTTACTCATGAGTAGAATGACAAAAACAGCTGCCTCGCACCTTGTGAGATTCAGCATTTCCAACTATTTTGGGTTGGAGTGGTAAAGTGGTAACTTCCTAGTTACCAGCCTTGCGCTTTCGTCACTTTACCGCTCCAAATTGTTGCAAGAGCAGTGTATTCTGTGTGGCCACTGTTATTCCCTGAGGTGTTTACAAATCTCAGCAGTTTCTGTCTTGCTTTAAGGGGCCTTAATGAGGGAATTCACCAGCACCTTTATGGGTTTACCAGAGTGGCGTTAAACTCTAATGACGCATCTTGTTACGAAAACATCAAAGGTTTAAAGTCCCGGGAATCTCATAGTAACTCTCTATTAACGTGTCTACAGTTGCAGCGTTGCTGTTTACTCAGGGAAACCCTATTAGAATATGCAGAAGAAATTCCATCTTTGGCTCCCGACCCATCCACTTCAGTTTTTCCATCCAACATGGCCCTTTCCCTTTCCTGCGGACTCCCACCCATCACTATCTTATTCAGATCAGGCTGCCTTTCTGGATAAGTGCAGCAGCTGCAAATAAGAGTTCTATCCTCCAGATTGGCAAGAGTGCGACCTGTGGAAAAAAAGCAAATCCTTTTGTGGGTTCCCCCCGCAGCATTGGGGGGCGCAGGGCCAAGAGGAAGCCCTGGCCAAGTATAACAAACAAAAAGGCTTTCCCCAGCTCTCCCAGGCAGCCCATTCCACTGTTTGACAATGGGTTGCCATGGCACTTGTTTTGCGAATCATAACACTGTCAACATGTCCAAGAAATTTTGGAGCTGTGCAGTTTTCTTTTCCTTTTTTTATTTGTGAGGGCGAAAAAGCACCCATTTCCTTGTCAGGAACCCCCTGCATGAGACATAATGTACCACAAGACCCCCTGAATTCCCAAATTGCCTTACAGAAGTGACACTGGAATCTTACGCCTTCCCTTGCCAGTATTCTGCCACATCGTGGTTTGGCCATTTTCGAAGTATTTTTTTGACACAATTGAAAAACAAAACAGAGGGTGTGTGTAAGGAAAGGTGCAGCCATATCCATCCAATTCATTCTAGCTAATTCATTCCCATTTCATTCTTACTGAGTAATGGAAAGTATATTCTCCAAAGCCAGTGGTACAAAATAGATCTTTCATTCATTCCACTTTATATAATACACATTATTGCTAGGGTCTCACTGTCCTTGAGTCATATGTGTGAGAAAATGAAAAACTAAATGTTAAGACAACAAGAGATGGACTTGACAAGCACTCTGCCTGCTATTGTCTAAAAGCAGACAGGGACATTTCTAATGGTGCATTAGCATGCTGTCTGTCAAAGAATGTGACAGAATGGCTCCTGACAATGCATTCCCGTGACCACATATTTTTACGGACAATTTGAAAGCATGTGTCTCTTGATGCTTCTGAGCCACTGTGTAGATTGACACACTATGTAAGAATCAGTTTCTAAAGTTTCCCAACCAGTATACAACTACGAACGCCTACTAGCAACCATCAGAAGAGCAGTTGGTCAACCTGTAGCTACTCACCATCATCAAGGTAGGCCTGGTCCAAGTTCTCTTGCTTGACTGTGACTCGTCCAGGAACGCTGGTTCTCTGTTCTTCCGTCGAGGAACCTCTCTGGGGCTCAACTTGGACGGGAGGTGACCTGTCTTTGGCCACTCTCTGGAGGAAGGGCTGTTGTTGGATGACTGTGGGGTAATTCTGAGGATGCTGAGGTGCCTGGGCTGGTGCTGGTGAACGGTTTGCCCCTGTGGCTTGAGGACTGTGCTGATTGTAGCCCTCACAATAAATGATGTGCTGATGTTCTGGGGGTGGTGGTGTGGGAGGATCTCCTCCTCTGAGCAGGTGGTGGTTGGTGGGAGAGAACTGGATGATTGAGGGATGCTGGTTGGAAAGATGCTGGCCAGCCAGGTGAGCAGACTGGGCTGGGGAACCCGTGTGGACCAGAACTGATCGATGGGAGTCTGGGATCATAGTAGCACCCGTCTGAGAGTAAATAGGACTGCTTGACAAGTTCTTTCCAGGACGGGAGTACATTATGGCTGGGCTCTGCTGCTGAAATCGGTGGTCCGGAGGGGAGACACCCAGGCGGGCCTGCTGACAGGGGACAAGGCCAGGAACCAGGCTGCTCTCTGGGGTGATGACCCCTCGAGGGTTATAGTACTGCTGGGGAGACACCCCCAGCATCTGCGACATGGAATAACCCATCCGACTAGATTCATATTCATCCACTGGCTCTGTCTTAATAGACGGAACTGGGAAAGTAAAATGAGAGAATAACTATAGAGTATTCAAAGTAGGACTGCACGATAAATCGAAATGGAATCGAGATCGCGATTTGACAGAAGCTGCGATTGTCATGCGTATCTTTCAGTGAAGCACGGTTCTGTGATCAGCAGTAACTCTCCATCCAAAGGTCAGAGGGCGCTCTCGCGCTGAAACTCCAAACACGCCTCGCAGAAGAAACCCAAAAAATGCCTATCGCTGCAGCTGAATAAACAGAAGGTTAAACTGCTTTCATTGATTCAACATGACTAATAAACACACGACTACGACAATATACGGTTTATCTGAGTTCTTATTATTATAATTTTCATTAAAATAAAGTATATTTATAATGCAATGCCTTTATCACTGCTTAAATACTATGAAATATGTTGCGTGCCTTATTCTGTGTAAGAAGCCACATCATCTCACAGAAGGATTTATTTCAAACACTCGACTGATGTTATGAAGTGAGTTTGGAGTAAAAATATGTTATTAAATGTGGTATTTTCACATGCTTTCAGATGGAGCAGCATTTACTTCACAGAGCCGTAGTTCACTGAGAAGCTATGCAAACAGCTGTCATTATCGAGAACGATTTCTTCGATTTTATAATCGCGCAATAAAATCGTCTGTGATTTTTTTGTGTAACTTGTCAGCGAACTACGGCTATGTGCAGTAAATTCTGCTCAATCTGAAAGCGCGTGATGATGATTTCCTGCTGATTACAGAACCGGCTTTTTTAACAAAATGCGCATGACAATCGCATTCGATTAATCGTGCAGCCCTAATTCAAAGTGTACTTATCAATTCTGAACGAGGACTTAAAGGGATATTCACCCAAAATGAAAATTCTGTCATTAATTACCCACCTTCACACTGTTCCAAACCTGTAAGGCCTTCGTTCATCTTCGAGACACAAATTAAGATATTTTTGATGAAATCTAAGAGCTTTCTGACCCTGCATAGACAGCAACGCAACTGAAACGTTTTATGGCCCAGAAAGGTAGTAAGGACATCATTAAAATAGTCCATGTGACATCAGTGATTCAACCGTAATGTTATGAAGCTACGAGAATACTTTTTGTGCACAAAGAAAACAAAAATAACAACTTTATTCAACGATTTCTTCTCTTCCGGGTCAGTCTCCACTGCCATTCACGAGAGTGCCACAATGTATGCGTGTGCATTCCTCTGCTTATTTTAACAATGACTATTTTAACGATGTCCTTACTACCTTTCTGGGCCATAAAACATTTCAGTTGTGTTGCTGTCTATGCAGGGTCAGAAAGCTCTTGGATTTCATCAAATATCTTAATTTGTGTTCTGAAGATGAACGAAGGCCTTACGGGTTCGGAACGACATGAGGGTGAGTAAATAATGACAGAATTTTCATTTTTGGTTGAACTATCCCTTTAACATTCATATCATGTAAACGTTAAATAATATTCAATATACTAAATGCAAACTGAGGTCATACACATATAAAAATATTACAAGTACAATAAATAATACCCCTAACCGCCTTAAGAGAGCAAGAGCAAAAAGACACTGCGCACCTGGTAGAGGCGTGTAGGTGAAATGTTGCGGTTGACTGCGCTTCCGTTTCCCATTTATTACATAAAAGTTGACTTTGGCAGGATTGCAAATGGATGGGTCTCTATAAGGAGGCACTTCAATGAACAGCATGCTCTGTGAATGAGAGAATTGTTTTATATGGCCCATCTACAGTATAGATGGTATACAAGAAGAGCACTGAATATAGACCTTCAGAAAGTATAGTTATATATGTAATGCAGGCTTTGGACTTACTGCCTGACTTTTGTCTTTGTCAACTGTGGCTTCCAATTCCCAAATTTGCTGTCCATCTAGAAATAGAAAGATTGTTGATTAATTTAGTTCAAATTGGGTTGCCAATTAAAGCTGAGATTAGATCTATCTATCTATCTATCTATCTATCTATCTATCTATCTATCTATCTATCTCTCTGTCTATCTATCTATCTATCTATCTATCTATCTATCTATTCCAATTCCCAAATTTGCTGTCCATCTAGAAATAGAAAGATTGTTGATTAATTTAGTTCAAATTGGGTTGCCAATTAAAGCTGAGATTAGATCTATCTATCTATCTATCTATCTATCTATCTATCTATCTATCTATCTATCTCTCTGTCTATCTATCTATCTATCTATCTATCTATCTATCTCATTATTTGTGAGACAAACAGTCTTGCATCACACATGCTTTGAGTCAAAGTTCTTTCCTCAGTTGTTTGGGAAAATCCAGGTTTAGCCAACCGGCTTTATGATTACAATACTTTGACCTTTCTCACTGGCACACATTGCTTCTTCCCCTTAAGTTCTTAATGACTCAACTCTGTTTTGACAGGTAAAGTGGGTGATGAGTTGTGGGTTCATCTGTCATATCCATAGATCATAGGTTTCTTACATAATTTCTCGCCTACAGACTTGTTCCCATACTATAGAGATTGCATGCGGCGCAAGTCAGTTACATTTCTACCCATTTCTACCCACAGTTCTACCCCACACCCACTTCCTGAGACATTAATGCTGACCTCACAACACACGCTCAGATTGGCGAAGTCGAAGAAAAATCTGAGTTCACAGTATGAACACAAACCTTTCTCATTAACTTTATGTAAGACCAAATGGTCTGCACTGTGCATCCCTATCCCAAGAGTAAAAGAGTAATTACATAATAGCTCACATTGCATTCGGTCTTCAGTGTTTGAATTTATACACACATTTCTACCCATTTCTTTAGACAGCGCTACTGACCTAATGACAGTCAAAAAACACTACATGCTCAAATTGGCAAAGTTTGCAATCAAAAGTAAAAGATCCCAGAGATTTATACCCAATCAAAAGTCCGAGATCTCAGTATGAACTCAAAGCTCTCTCATCAACCTTATCTATGACCAGAGTTGTGCATCCCTAATCCCAAGGATCTTTTTTAAAAGGAATTACATTACAGCACACGTTGCAGTCTGTCTTCCATGCTTGAATTTATACACAAAATCCAAAAACCATAGTAATAGAAAGTAAACAACATTCACCAAAAAAATATGTCTTTTAAACCAGAACAGAAAATAGCATTCCTACCGAATTAGTCACTAAACCAGGAACGATTTTGCTCCGTATCACAGCAGCATGTGGGAAACCCCTCGTTGGGCTGCAAATGAGAGACGTGCGGCTCAAATGAGTCAGCACTAGTGAGGGGGATTCCACTAGCAGTGCCAGGACAACGTCTTAAAACTGCTTTATGATCAAACTGCTCCGTTTCACCCGCGACAGGTGATGAGTGCTTCGTCCTTGGCCATTCTGTTTGTTTGCAGTTTGTTCCAAAGCTCCTTGTTCAGGATCCCATGGGTTTGTTTTATTACTTTTTCTTATAAGTAGCCATAGAAGCTTTAAGAGTGGAAGCCCAGCTCGGCGTACAGAGCGAAATCGGCAAGAGCCAACAAAATTCCAGCCAAAGACAGCTGTCTTCCATTTCAGAGGGATTTCACAGTCATAACTGTTCAGAACGCTCTGTCAAGATGGGAAACCCTCCACAACAAAAGCAATACTTGTTTCTATTCTTCTTTTTCACTTTTAGAGTAGAAATGCAAATGGCAATCACATACAATTGTGCCAAAAATATTTGGACTGTATTTGTTGTAGAAACTCTTCAAATTGAACGTACAAATGTCATTGCATTATATAACAAAACATCAAAGCAAGAGGCATCTGAAAATAAATGTTGTAGGAGGAATATTTTTCATTTTAAAAATTGTTTTATATTTTTCAAAACCTAACAGACTTCTTTTAAAGCAATGTTCTGCTTGAAAAAGTGTGCTTGTGCTACCTTTTTGTTTTGACATTTTGTCATCTAAAGCAAAGTTTAAGTGTATAATTTCTGCAGCACTGGCATTGTAAAATAATAGCTATATAATTAAATTTAATTTTATTATTTTTAATAAATAAAAATATATTATATTTTTAAGGGTCTGAATACTTTCCGTACCCACTGTATATATATATATATATATATAAAAAATACAATATATTATTATATAAATATATAAAATAAATTTTACAACATTACAAAGCTATGTAAAATCTTTCACTTTAATATTTAATAGAAATAAATTTAAAAACCTAGAATCTTTTAATGTAAAACTGTCGCTGTGTCATGCTCGTCGGTATGTTAAAATAAACAGAGAGAGGATCTTGAATAAATCTGACCATTCTCACCCTCCTGTCAATTACACATATGACCTTTAAGTGTTTAAATACTTTGTGAGCACACTGTATATTTAGAAAAAGGGAATGTTTTAGTTACGGAGAGAGAGGGGCTAACCCTTGAAAATCAAGATCAGAAAGTTACCTAAAAGAGCACTTGATGAGTCACAGCTTTTCTGACAGACTAAACACACTGGCTTCTACCAGGCGACTACACCTAAAAGATCAATAAACAGAACTTTGCATCCTACCAAAACAAGCAAAAAGCAGACGACACATTGCGTACATCAATAAAACAGAATGTAAACAGCAGTAGTGAAGCAAATGTGAACACAATAGGCCAAACAAAAAGCAAAAACAAAAACAAAAAACAGCAATGGGAACTTTGAAGGTTGAAGGAGCACTTTCTAATCACACAGCTGTGACTAGATTTTATTTGCAAGCAAAACTGCCGGGTGCCACCTGTCTGAGGCAAAAAACAGCGTCAATAAGAGCAAGTAGTCATAGCACACACACACACACAGACACAATCCATCTGCCGTTTAGCATGCATGAAAGAGCACAGTGTGTGGGAGTGCCATAACAATGACACCTGCAGGCAAAAGGCTCCGCCACCAACACCACAACAACCTCTAAACACACATTTCATACACTAAATGCTCTTTTTATGAGACCTTCTAATCTTTAAGGACACTAAACTCTTCAAGATCTGATTAAAATCAATACAGAATGGCATTTGCAACACATTTTAATTCAATAATGTGATGCATTTCCTAAAGAATGTAGTGGAAATCACTGTACAGACTGGGGAAAGAAAATGTATAGAAGCTAAATGGAATATTACAACAATTAAGCTTTTTTTTTGTACTGATAAAATGTTCACAGTAATACCAGGAACAGAAGTTGTTCTGTTATTGATAGATATTAATGGATAAACAAGTTGGGAAATGGGAAATGGTTAACATTTAAATGGTTGGGATGAAGAAAAGGCACTGCAGGTGAATAGGATAATAAAAAAATGATTTCATTAAGATTTTTTTTTTTTTGCATATTGCAAGTTTGCATATTTAAATATTATGTTTAAACATGCAAATGAACTATCTAATTAAATATGTACTAATTTGCATACATTTCCAGAACTGAAATCTGGACACTGGTTCAAAATTCATGTTTCATTTTGTTGACATATTAGAGTTAAAGGTTTTTACAGAGAGAATTTTGGATATCTGTTTTTATATATTTTCACTAATTATTATTATTATTTTTTTTTTAGGAATAACGTGTTGTATAAAATCAGGCAAATTATATGATATGAATAAATCCCTCTCCAAAATCCTTCAGAATATAGATAAGAATAAAACTTAAGTTGTAAATAAGTACTACGGAAGTGGAGGAAAAAAAACAGCCTTTAAAGCTATGTTTTGTAATAGACAAAATGCAATAAAAAAATACTTTAAAGTGTATTTTAGATGTATTTGTTCCCCTAGTCTGAAACAACATGTTATGTAAAGCCAGATCGCCAATAATGCATGAAAACAATGTTTTTGCCTGTAGCGTCTTGCCTTAATTTTGAATTTGTAGAGATATGGTATTGTTTTTAAATGCATGGTCTACAGATTATATGCTACTTGCTTCTGGAAATTTTAGAGAGCAGTTAATTGGACAAAAATGATATATGCCCCGAGTATCATTACTGTAAGATGCTTGTATCTGCTAAAAGCTTATTTTGTTAACTTAAGAGTGCACTAGCATAATGAAGGCCTCAAAGCGTACATTCGTCAACTAAAAACAAAAAACTCCCATTTTAAATTAATTAAATGCAACTTTAATGTAGACTAAAAAAAGACTAGAAAAACAGGTAAACCCATCTGATAACGACAGTGAAACTGGAACCCGGTAAGAATCGACATAGATCAGCCTCTGCAGTGTTTGTACATAAAGCTGACACTGTATTCAGATCAGAAATCTAAAACTTAATGCAAATGCGAATGAAACAGATTAGAGAAGGTCACAATTCAAATGAAAGCCTAATGGTCTTTTGCAGTCCGCTGCCATTCATAAAGTTCAGCCTTGAGTTTGTGTGTGTCTGCAATGATGTTTTAGCAGCTGTTCAGTTCGAGTATTTATTCTGTTAGTTTCAGATAAAACAATGACTAATGAATATGGAAACAGAATGACAAAACAACCATTTCGCATTACACTGTTTGTGCACTATGAATAATGTCTGATCAAATAAGCCAGACAACACACAAGAGCAACTCTACCCATGTTTGTCACTGAACACAAAGGCGACACACTCTTCAACAGAAGTGCCACCCGCACACTGAAACAACAACAAAGAAAGGACAATGACGCTTTGCCTCTTATCTGCGAAATAGTGCAAATTGTTGATGGGTAGATTGTCAGCGTAGTTTGCTTCTCAGTGTGAGTCACAGAAAACAAACAAAAAGCACAAAAACAAGTGCCTTACAAAAGCAATAGTCGAAATGACAAAAAAAAAAATTTTTTGTTGCATGAAAAGAAAATGGCGAGACCTGTTATTAAAAACCTCATGAAATCAAAAATGTTTTGTTCGCTTTGAGGTCATCTGTATAAGTGTACTTCTAAACATTGACAAAATTCACTTTTAGCAGATGTTGAGATACTACTATAGTTTTTTATGAATATTTAGAATTAGTTTCTCTTTTCTTCCTCCTCTTCTTCCTCCTCTTCCTCATCCACATCATCATCATCATCGTCGTCATCGTCCTCCTCATCTTCATCTTCCTCAGGTTCTCCCTCGTCATCACTGTGACATGAGAAGAAATTACGCTCATTCAAAGCTGATGCAAATTAGGTAAAATATATAAAAATATCTATTTTCCACATTAAGATGAAGAGAATTTGCGAGGGAAATGTGCTGGACTGTCATGAATGTCACAGTGCAGTTTTTTGTTTAGTGTATGATACCTCAGAGAGCCCAGTTTGTCTGCCATGTTCATGTTCTCCATCACCTCTCGCAGCCTTTCACAGCCTTCACCTAGAATGTTACCTGAAGCCAAACACAACCAAATGTATGTTGTGAATGTGAGTGTAAATATCGCTGCAGTGTGTGTGTGTGTGTTTTTTTTTAATTACACAGGTTTATGTCATCATGATATTTTAGTATTATCTATATGCTATTACAGTTTTTATTAATATTTTGAGTTTTAATATATAATATTACTTTAAATTAATTACATTTTTACTATTATATTATATACTATAAAATATTTACTACTTTAATAATGAATAATATTTTTGAAACTTTTATTTTTAAATATTCAGTTTTCATTTTTATTTGTTCCATTTTTAGTCATTTAGTCTTTTTATTAGTTTTTTATATTACTAACTAGATTTTTATTTCAGTTTGTTTTTGTATTTTTATTTATTTCCAGTTAATAATTTTAGTGCTTCAACCTAACATTTTCAATTTTCATTTAGTTATTCATCTAATATTTTTATATTTCTGCTTTATTACAATTAACAAACGTTTTTATTAGATTTGGTTTACCCTGTAACCAGTCTTATCATTGAGATACTAATGTAGTTTTATTAATACTTCAAATTAATTTTTATTTTTACATTTTCTATATTCACTTTAATTTTAAAGTTTTAGTAATTTTGTTGTTTTTGTCCTTTTTAGTTTTTTTTACACGTCTATAAAGTTTTTATAACAAGCCAAAATTCACTTTTAGCAGATTTTGAGATACTACTATAGTTTTTTATGAATATTTAGAATTAGTTTTTAATTTATATTTTTATTTTATTTAAAATTTTAGTAATTTTGTTGTTTTTGTCCTTTTTAGTTTTTTTTTACACGTCTATAAAGTTTTTATAACAAAACAAAATTCACTTTTAGCAGATTTTGAGATACTACTATAGTTTTTATGAATATTTAGAATTAGTTTTTAATTTATATTTTTATTTTATTTAAAATTGTAGTAATTTTGTTGTTGTTTTTGTCCTTTTTAGTTTTTTTTACACGTCTATAAAGTTTTTATAACAAGCCAAAATTCACTTTTAGCAGATTTTGAGATACTACTACTAGTTGTTATTCATATTTAGAATTAGTTTTTAATTTATATTTTTATTTTATTTACAATTTGTCATTTTGTTGTTGTTTTTGTCGTTTTAAGTTTTTTTTTTTTACGTCTATAAAGTTTTAATTACTTTTTATTTCAGTTTTAGTTTTTGTTATTTTAGTACATCAAGTTATCAAACTAAAATGAGAAATGTTGCTTTGATAGCTAGCTGAAAAAAGATTTTTATATTTCTCGTTTTTTCAGTTAACGTTTTTTTCTTTTAAGTAACAATTTCTTATGGTTTTAATTTTAGTTTTAAATTTCAGTTTTAGTCAACTATAATAACCCTGATAAACACTCCTTAAAATGTAAACAACCAAGTTTTTGTTCAATAAAATGTCCATCTGTGTTTCTTTTCTAACCTTATTTCCTTTCCCAACCACGTATTGGCTGCATTGAAGTTGACAGGAATTAAGAGGCTTCAGTGCTTACATTCAAAGTACAAAGCGTCAAGTGTTGTTTCGCTGTGACGTAAACTAAAGGCAATTTGTTAGCTTGTTTGTTCATTCAATTTAGTGGCTGAATTGATCATGCTTTCAGCTACAAAAAAAAGTGTAGTACTCCCAGCTCTGTCTGACACTTTTTACCATATTTAAAATAAAAATAAATTAATAACAATAATAATAATATAAAATTATAAATATAAAACAAAAATAAACAGAAACAGCAGAAATAGTAAAAGTACTACGCCAGCAGTAAGTCCTCCTGGGAAGTTACTACTTGGAGGACTTGAGCAAAGCATTAGCATGATTAGCAAAATCAAGTAACAAACCACACACATCCAGTATGTCCAGCCCCAACTTCCTGTTTCAATACATATTATGTTAACACAGGCGGGACAATTGCAATAAACTATTTCTTGGGGTGATTATATCTCAAAATCTGCACAGAAAAAGTGAAAAAAAATGTGCAGATTCCATATGGACCTGTAAATCTTTGAAAGTAATCTTTGAAAACCAATCTTGAAGCACTTACCATGAGTCTTCTCCATGAAGAGCACCTTTGAATCTGCGCTGAAGTTCTGGCCGGTGAGAATCATCTGCTGGCCTCCGAGAACCGAACAGGCGTCCATGTCCTGCTTTTCTACCATGGGCAGCTCGTGGGCAGACCTCTGGGCTGTAGAGTCAAACAGAGAATGCAGATGTTTGGATTGAATTAAACGTCACAGGTTTGAACCCTAGTAAGAAAGGCCCATGAAGCAGAGACTTACTCAGACCTCCTATTGCAATTTTCCCCTTGCTCCACAACTTATCAACTTTGCAATCAATAAGTCACTTTGGCTGACCAATGTCCAGTGACCAATAAAATGTTTCCCAAAAATACACTTAATCTCATGTTTATAAGATTAATAAAGAAAAAGTACACATAAACGTATGAAAAATATTGGAATATTGGATTTTTTAGTATTAAAAAAATAAATTGTATATATATATATATATATATATATATATATATATAATGACACTATAAACAACTAATAATATATTAACAAATATATAATGACACTTAACCTCATGTTTATAAAATTAATAAAAAAACAACACATTAACGTATGAAATAAGTGACCCTGGACCACAAAACCAGTCATAAGGTTCAATTTCTTGAAATTGAGATTTATACATCATCTGATCTACATCATCACTGACGTATGGTTTGTTAGGATAGGACAATATTTGGCCGAGATACAACTATTTGAAAATCTGGAATCTGAGGGTGCAAAAAAGTCAAAATATTGAGAAAATCTCCTTTAAAGTTGTCCAAATTAAATTCTTAGCAATGCATATTACTAATCAACAATTAAGTTTTAATATATTTAAGGTAGGAAATTTACAAAATATTTTCATGGAACATGATCTTTACTTAATATCCTAAAGATTTTTGGCATAAAAGAAAAATGTATAATTTTGA
>NW_015644664.1:694791-709387 GCF_001515625.1 Sinocyclocheilus rhinocerous | reverse complement strand
TATATATATATATATATATATATATATATATCATATTTACATATATTAAACGTATATTAAATATAACAAAATGTATATATAATGCTGTGATGGTTGCTTGGGATGGATTGTTATTAAATGATACAAGCAATAACACTAATAATCTTAAACTACGAATTTATGTATGCAAGTCATTCAACAGATTAGGAAGCAATCATAATTTAGCTCAGGGAATTCATGTTTTATTTATTTGTATTGGAATTAAGAGGCTTTTAACTAGAAAAAATGAGATGAAATTAATTTGCTTCAGCCAAATTAACATTACGCCATGTAAACAATCAGACAGGATGATCCGGCTTATTAAACGCCCTCTTCATTTACTTTAGGCTAAAGGAGTATTAAATCCCGTTTTACATGGTGATAAAGTTTGTCGTCGTGATATTAAGGACACGCACTGGTGAAACTTATCAGTGATTTAATATCCGCCACAGCTACTGTGATTAAGACAAATACGAGTGACCTTTGGACAGATGTGCGACGTGCTGTAATCTGAATTACTGAAGCATAAACTCTTAAATAATACAGCGTGTTACCTGAGAACTGGCTGAGACACGTCTGCAATATCTCAGTGTCTGGCACAAGAGATTTAACTTCCTATTAGAGAAACAGGGGGTTGGGGAGCTGTAATTTATCAGGTAATATCCTAATGATTTTTAGCATAAAAGAAAAATCGATAATTTTGACCCATACAATGTATTTTTGGCGATTGCTACAAATATACCCCAGCGACTTAAGACTGCTTTTGTGCTCCAGGGTCACAATTATCAGTAACTTATGCAATATATCAGTAATAATATTACTAATTACTAATAAATATTTCCCAAAAAGACACTTAACCTCATGTTTATAAGATAAAGTTTGTCGTCGTGATATTAAGGACACGCACTGGTGAAACTTATCAGTGATTTAATATCCGCCACAGCTACTGTGATTAAGACAAATACGAGTGACCTTTGGACAGATGTGCGACGTGCTGTAATCTGAATTACTGAAGCATAAACTCTTAAATAATACAGCGTGTTACCTGAGAACTGGCTGAGACACGTCTGCAATATCTCAGTGTCTGGCACAAGAGATTTAACTTCCTATTAGAGAAACAGGGGGTTGGGGAGCTGTAATTTATCAGGCTCATTTTAAATTCATTCCTCTTTTGCACAGTTTACCTTGGTTTGCATCAAACGGAACCCAACGGAGGAGGAAGCAGAGCAACCAGACATGGCGGCAGAATTTCATGCAACTCAAAACCACCTGATATCTGATAAGAGCGTGACAAATATTCACACAAAGTGTTCAAATACTTGATATTACAACATCCAGCCGCGAAACCTGTCAGGTCCTTCAGAGTTGAAGCCACCAAGAAAGAAATTAGCTTTGATTTCATTCTGATTTCACCACTTTGGAGACTAATGTTACTCACAGCATTCGATGGGATGCGAAGCAACTTGCAGAGACACATGTTGGCCTCCTTGCTGGGGAACATGAACACGGAAAACCAGCCGAACACGTGTGTTTTTCCGCCCGATGTCGGTCTCTCCTTTTCGCAGCTCGATGTCGGCATTACGAAGCTTAAGAATCCCGGCGCAATCGATTCTGAGAAGCATTTAGAAGCATCATGTTACTATGCATATTTAAAACCAAAAACTGGAGGAGGATGAAGAATCATCATCATCCAGGTTTACTCACATTGCTTTCATATTATTCTTTGGCTCGAGAGGAATCTCCAGGACTTTGGTGCTGCTGATGATCTTCTCGTAGCTGGTGGTGGTGACGGTTTTGCCGGTAATGCGATGGACCTGATAGAAAGCGTGAGGCTTCAGGATGCGCTCGTCTGCCGTGCCAATGAAGATCTGCAATCCCAGCGGCTCCTTGCCTCGGTATCCACGTAACTGCACACAGAAAAGCGCAAAAAGAGATATTTATTAGCATGGTTCAATGTTAAACTCTAAGACTTAAACTGTTTAAAATTTGGGGTCGGTAAGATTTTGTCATTTCTTAGAAGTTCCCTTTTGCTCATCAAAGCTGCATTTAATTGATCAAAAATACAACAAAAATTGTACATATTATTACAATTTAAACAGCTTATTTTTATTTAAATATATTTTAAAATGTAATTTATTCCTGTGATGCAAAGCTGAATTTTCAGCATCATTACTCCAGTCTTCAGTGTCACACACTCTCAGAAAAAAAGGTACAAAAGCTGTCACTGGGGCGGTACCTTTTTTACTTTTTTACACTTTTGTACCTTTTAGGTACTAATATGTACACTTTGGGTACTTATATGTACCTTTAAGGTAACAATATGGACTCTTTAGGTACAAAGGTGTGCCTTTTGAAAAGGTACTGCCCCAGTGACAGCTTTTGTACCTTTTTTTCTGAGAGTGCATCATCCTTCAGAAATCATTCTAATATGCTGATTTGCTGCTAACGAAACATTTCTGATTATTATCAATGTTGAAAATTGTTGTGCTGCTTCATATTTCTGTGGAAACCATGCCACATTTTTTTCAGGATTCTTTGATGAATAAAAAAAAAACAGCAATTATTCGAAACAGAAATCTAATCTTTTGTAACATTATAAATGGCTTTACTGCCACTGCTGATCAATTTAATTTAATTAAATACATCCTTAATTGAATGCTTCCTTGCTGAATAAAAGTATTAAAAAAGATATAATATAATTATATAATATATTAAAATATATTAAATGTATAAAAACACTAAATATATTTAAAAATAGAAATATATAAAAATATATATGTAAAATATATAATATTTGTCATGCTTGTTGATGTTTTGGCCTATTGTCAACAAAAAAAAAAAAAAAGCAAAAGTTCAAAATTGTGTCTATGTAAAATATATAATATTTGTCATGCTTGTTGATGTTTTGGCCTATTGTCAAAAAAAAAAAAAAAAAAGCAAAAGTTCAAAATTGTGTCTGGATGAGACTTTAATTATTTAATAGTTATCTGTGAAATACCTGCACATAAATGCCCCCAAAATGATCACGTTTCAACCTGAACTCAAAAAACAGCAGAGAAGAAATGCTATGATACCAACTGAGCATCACCAGTATCTCAGATGCACACACGCAAAGTGCTTTTTTTAGCAGCTCTTTTAGCGAAGGCCTGCTCTCCTGGTTGGAAAGCAGAGACCTGCTGGAAACATTAGCATTTCCAGAAACCTTGAACTCGAGCCAGAAGGGGTGTGTGCCATCTGCAAACATCTTCTCATCTCCTCAAACTCTGCAGGAAACCCATCAGTCACCAACTGTGGCAAGGTTTGTGGCCTACGGGTCCTTCCAGTGCCATTTGACTGATCGTGGAAGATAAACTTCAAATTCAAACCCAGAATCTGAATGAGTTTGGTGTGGCAGTTGGGAAATCATACAGTGCCTGAGTGCAAAAATCAAAAATTGGGTTCATGCATATGCAGACGAATGTGAGATTGCACAAATGCATCTGAATTCCTGCACTGAAGGTTAATAATTCAGAAGAGCTTTCAAATCCTGTCCGACACGGAGGCAAATGGGTCACATTTTCATATGCAAAACATGGCAAGCCCAATGAGAAAAACAACTACGGCCTTATCATTTTGTTGTAGATGAGCAAGATATGGTGCACAACAAAACAGGCATTATCTAGCTACATTATAACTTCACGTATTTCACGGCTGGAGATTTTGGAGGCTGTAATTTAAGGGCTTGGTGAAGGAAAAAGACCAGTTTTAATATAATACGAGGCTGAAAAAACTGCCTGATCATTTAGAGAGCTGGACTTTGCCATTCACACTACTTGTAATAAACTAATTGTAGGGAGAATCCCTACAATTAGAGATAAATGCATTGCTCAAGGGCACTTTGATCATTTCTGCAAACACAAACTTAGTATTTACTTGGTATGGAACATGCAAGCCCTGTAAATGGCAATGCATGACTTTAAAAAATCCCTTATCTTTGGGTTGACATATTTCGGGCTCTGATAAAATTAATTTAAAAAAAATCTGAAAATAAAAATGACCACCACGAAAATAATGAATGAATACAAAATAAAGAAATAAAATAAAATACAATAAAATTTAAACTATAATAAAAAAAAATAATAATAACTGTAAAAACAAATAAACACAATAAACAAAAGTAAATAAGTAATACAAATAAGAAATATATTTTTTCAAATAAATGCAACTGATGACATAATTTAAAAGTAATACAAATAAAAGAATGTATTTTTTTTAAATACTGCAATTTATAAAGACGTAAATAATAAAAAATAATAAGTAATAAAGAAAATAAAATAAAAAAATATTTTTAAAACTGCAATTAAATAAATGCAATTAATAAAATAAAAAGTAATGCAAATAAAAATATATACTCTTAGAAAAAAAAAGTGTCTAGATCGGAAGGAAGCGTGCAGAAACCACAGAGCATGAAGATGCAGCTAAATTTACTCTGGAGTTCAAAAGCACATTGAGCAGGGCATGTGTCGACACTTCATCTCATATTTGGTGGACAAAATTGGTGAACAATGTTGCATCAGATATGTGGGATGAATTGTGTGCAGCTGGAGCAAAGGAACTGCAGATAGTACTTGGTTTAGTGACCTAGTAAACTTTTATATGATGAATATGAATATGATGAAAGTGATGAACGTCTTGCTTAAAAGCAACATCTGAGAAAGACTAATCATAAATGAGATCTCTTTAGTATCTCAACTGCTCCTCCTAAAGTGCAGTGAGATTAAATGGAGAGCATATTGACATGTTTGCTCAAGTCTTCTGCGGTCTCCTCTAGAGCATCTCAAACTGTGCTCAGATTTGTCAACATACTAATGTCTGCAATCAAAAATCAGATGAACTCAAAAAATAACAACATAACGTTGAATTGATTTTGACAGCAGAATTCTACTGTCATTCTGCATGAAACATCTAAATGTGTCTCTTTAAGGTACAGGTGAGTGAGTAAACACAGCCGTTTCCATGGGCCATCTGAGAACCTGGTTGCCATGGCAGCGGGCGAGCGTTGAGTCAGTGGTGAGGTTGGAAAAGTAAAGTAGAGGAAGGAGCAGTCCTGAGTAACTCCCGCCGCGTGATTGGCCAGCGCTGAGCTGCACTGACCACAGCCAGCGCCAGGGAATGGAAAGCATTAAACATTTTGGCTTTGCCAAGGCAGTCTGCAATCTTCAGCAGAGCACTGACATCGGAAGGATGCTGGCCGCTCCGCTAACAAGACCATTAAAGATGGTTTACACTGAGAGAGCAAAAACCAACAAGAGGCCTTTCATATAAACGGTTACCCGAGCAACTTCAAACTTTAAATGGCAAACAAACTGAGCAATATCATGTGTCTTCAGAATACAGCTGCCATTACTGCGTCTGTAAAAGCTTGAGGTAAACACCACTTTCTGAACAGAGTTAAGCAACCTAAAAGCAGTAAAACCCTCTGTAAAATGTAAAAGAGTAAGAAAAATAAATTCATTAATTAAATACAATAATTAAAAATATGATAATAAAATACAAAATATTTTTATAAAATATGTATAATATTATATTTGCAAAATGCCATTTATAAAATAAAATATATAATACATATTTAGTACAATATATAATAATAACTAATAAAATTATATATAGCTGTCATTTATTTTAATTTATATTATTATTTATTATATATTTTATTTTACAATAACATTTCGTAAAAAATTCTTTATATACATACATATAAAATCATTATAACATAAAATAAAATAGATGAAAATAATAAAAAATAAAATAAAATAATCAAATAAAATAAGCCATATTGCTAGGGTGTTCTGGGAGGTTTATAAGGTGTTATAAGACCATTATTTGAGGTCTTAGTTCTGTATCTGGATGAGTTATGAGCTTACATTTTAATAATTAGGGTTAGGGATTCAAAAATAAAATAAAAAAATTCAAAAATCCCCGACCATAAGCATAAGCAATAACAATAGTGATGCTCGTCGTCTTAACACACATTACTAATGAATGAGTGCGTTCATTTGTGTGAGGGTTGATAAAAGCAGACGACACACAGAAGAGCAGAGGGCCATTTTCATAGCCCTGACCTGGGGCGAAATCACCTCGCGCTGCATAATGACTAGGAAATACCTTCACACGCACGTCTAGTGAGGCGAGACAGAGTGAACACCCACCTGGACCACCGGGTGACCTCCAGTAGGGGCTTTGACTGCCCCGCGGCTGCCCTCGGTCTCATAGTGAGCTCTGTGGTGCGATTTGGGCTGCACCTCGATGTGGAGCTCGTACTGATCGGTGCGGCTGGGCAGAGGCCACTCCAGCAGCGGCAGGGAAGCCACAGGGATGCTAGGACAGATGAAAGATGATAGTCATGCTCATTTGCTTCACATTTCCGATTCGTAGCATGAAAAGAGCAGCAGGTGCATGAGCCACGCAGGGCTTTGCAGAACATGTCATCTTATACAAGTAATAAGACTGTGCCACTGATGCCAGGTCAAACTGGAAACATCTTTATAGTTCGGGGTCAGTAAGATTTTTTTGTTTTTCAACAATACTTACATTTAGCAAGGATGCATTAAATTGATCAAAAGGGACAGTAAAGACATTTATAATGTTACAATGTTACAAAAGATTTATATTTTAAATACATTTTGAACTTTCTTTTCATCCAAGAATCACAATTTCCACAAAAATATGAAGCATCACAACTGTTTTCAACATTAATAATAATGAGAAATGTTTCTTGAGCAGCAAATCAGCATATCAGAATGATTTCTGAAGAATCATGTGACACCGAAGACTGGAGTAATTATGCTGAAAATTCAGCTTTGATCACAGGAATAAATTAAATGTTATAATATATTCAAATAGAAAACAGTTATTTGAAATTGTAATTTTTTTACTGCATTCATATAAAATAAATACAATCTTTGGGGGTATAAGTGATGTTTTTCAAAAACATTGAAAAAAATCTAACTGACCATTAACTTTATTTATTTTTAATTCTTACATTTACATTTAGTCATTTAGCAGACACTTTTATCCAAAGCGATTTACAAAGTAGAAGAATTTCTTATATGAAATTAATATTATATCAAATTTATATTCATTTAATTTTTTTGTTTAATATTTAAATCATTTAATTTTTAAGATTATCGGTACAGGCCAATAACCAAGTCTGCTTGGCCAACTGACAGGTTTGCCAACAAATAATATACCAAAATTTTCATTTTAAATAAATATTTACATTTCTAATGAAGAATGTGTTTTTATTCAATTTTATTATCAATATAAATATATGCATATCAATCAAATATCGGTGACCGATAATCATACTTTCTAGATCGGTATTGGTACCGACATCCATATTAGGGGTCACATATACCATGAAAAGCGTAAATAAGTGGACATTTTAATTGGAAATAAAGACATAATTTACCAAACTGTAAAGACAACAAACTAGCTTCATTTAATTCCTATCACTTTTCAAACAAACCATGCATCAAAAGAATGCAAATATTTACCTGCATATTCCCGGCACCAGCTGTTTAGGCCAGATTTGAGGGATTACGAAGAACGGTTCAGGGCCAGGTTTGGTCTTCACATCCTGGTCACATGACACCAGGTAACTCTCAGTGTGGTTCTCTGGGTAAAGCGAGTAGGCCTGCTGGTTGGTCTTCACGATTTTGGTAGGAATGAAACTAGCTTGGGCGACGCCGAACCCATTCATGACCCCTGAGATGTTATTGGAGCCGTAATGGGGGGTGTGATGCTCTTCGTGGCCACCATGGGGCGACGGGCTGCGCGAACGGGCCACCGGCACCAGGTTTCTGTACATGTCGTAGGTGCGTTTGCATAGAGGGGAGGTGGAGCGCGAGCCGGGCCGGGGCGAAGGAGAGCGCGGCCCCACGCAGCCGTCCTCGGCCAGGCTGCTTAGCGGAGAAGTTCCCGGACTGGTTCGAGGGGAACCCGTGTGGACGCCCTGGAGTCTAGGGCAAAGTTCTCCAGCCACTTGGCTGTTGCTGGGCGAAACGCAAGGGGAAGCCCAGGGCGAGAGGTTCTCCGAATGCCAGGAGGTGGATGAGTTGCTGCTGGCGGGACTCAAGCACTGCGGCTCCCTATAGGCCAGAGGGTCGTGACCGGGCACGGTGAGACCGGGACTGGGGCTGATGTTCACCAGATGGTTCTGGAGCGAGTCTCGACCATGACTATAGTGCTCTCTGGAGGGTGTGATCTCGATCCGAGGGCTCAGCGCTTGGCTGTTGGGTCTGGCGCTCTCCAGGAAGCTCTTGGGCTCCAGTTGAGCGTAGCCTGTGAGACCTTCGGCGCTGAGTTCGGCGAAGGAAGCCGCACACGGCTTGATGCCGTACGGTTGAGCTTCCTCCACAGGATAGGGGAGGCTGGGATGAGAGATGAGGTCTTTGTGCGAGGAGATGCTTTGCTCATCTGCAACAAACAAACAACAGACACAAAATGGGTAAGAGTGTCCAAAAACTCGGTAAACAATGTATGCTTCCTACTATTTGAAATCAAATCACCTGTGTTTATAGCGTTTTAGCAGCTCTAAAAGACAATAGTGTCATTATATTCAGCTTAATTTAGTTCAATATTGATTCAATTCAATAACTGTGAATGTTGCAAGGTTCCTCAATAATGATACAAATACAGTTTCCAATGTAAAGCAGCTGTGTCATTATTCAGTTAAATTTCAGTGTTCATTTAATTAAGTTCAATACCAGTTTGAATGTTGCAAAGTTCATTCGTTATGAAGCAAACTTCAACTATAACTTTAACTATAATGCAGCTTTACAGAAGACAAAAGTGTTGTTATTCAGCTCAATTAAGTTCAAAAACACTGTGAATAAGGCAAAATTAATATGTTATTAAGCAAACTCAGCACAACTATAAAGCAGCTCTAAAAAGACAATAGTGTCATCAGTGCTGGGTAGTAGGGCTGCACGATAAATCGCATGCGATATTATGACGAGCTGCGCAAAACCACGATCATATTTTGCGCATGTTTTGCGCAGCTTGTCAGTGAACAAAGGCTCTGTGTAGTTAATGCTGCTCAATGTGAAAGCCCGCACGTGATGGAGATTTACCGCTGATTACAGAAAGGCTTTACTGACGAGATGCGCGTTAAATATCGCATGCGTTTTATCGTGCAGCCCTACTGGGTAGTATCTGATTTCATGTCATCTGGATTACGTAATCACATTCCAAAAATGTAGAACTTGTATCAGATTATATTACATTTTAAAATGTTCATAATCAGATTACAGTTACTTTTTTTATAGGCTACTTTACTTTTACTTTTAGTCATTTAGCAGACGCTTTTATCCAAAGCGACTTACAAATAAGAAAAAGTAATTAAAACTAAAAGCTAAAACTCTATAAATACTATATATATACACACATTTAAGAAAATAAAAGAAATTAAATAAAAATGACAAATGCATACAACAACATTTCAAAACTAAAACATTTAAATGAAAACAAAAAAATAAAGCTAAAAACAATTCAAACATACACAAATAAGAAAAAGTAATTAAAACGAAAAGCTAAAAGCTTTTAAGGACTACATGATTACAGATTATTCACACAATGACAGTAAATTATTCATTGATTCTCCAAAGTTTTAAATGTTCCTTACTAAAAAATTCTACTGTGTCATATCGTTTAGCTTTGAACATGTAAATGTCATGTAAATTAATTTGCGATCCATGCTTCTGAGTTTGGGGACAAAAGCACCTCTAAATCAATTATACAATGTATGAGACAAATAATTACTAATAAATACTGTCGACAAAAAAAATAAATAAAATTGAGCCCAGTTTGGAAAACCCTGGAGTAATGTAATGTTGAATACATTTCATGACATATTGATAACAAAGAATGGAATAGTTTATTTCTTTTTTTATAACAATAATCCAATTCAAATTTATAAACAAGTTAGGACAAAAGTAATCTAAAAGTAATCCAAAAGTAGTCCAAATATACATTACCTAAAATGAGTAATGTAAATTACATTACCGACTACAATTCTCATCACTGATTTGTAATCAGTAACAGACTACACTTTGTAAGTAATCTGTCCAGCACTGAGTGTCATTTATCATAATTTAGTTCAGTGTTGCTTCAATTTAGCTCAATAACAGTGTGAATGTTGCAAAGTTCATTAGTTATGAAGCAAACTAAGTTCAACTATAAAGTAGCTCTACAGAAGATAATAGTGCCATTATTCAGCTCAAGTCAATCCAATTTTGTTCAATAATTGTGGAAAGTTCATCAAATTATGAAACAAGAATTCTGATATAAGCAGCTCTACAGAAGGCAATAGTTTTGTTATTCAGTTCAATTCAAGTCTGTTCATTTTCGATTCAATTCAGATTCAACATTATATTCTAGAAGCGGTAAACGGTGCGTGTCCTTTTCAGCGGCCTTGCATTCGAAAGTATTTTTCCCATAGGGATTTTTATAAAGTCTTCGTTTAAGAGTTAAAAGCCATGAATCAAACCAACTAGCCATGTGCTGAAGCGTATCTGAAAATCGGACAAAATGTCAAAGGTACCAGGACTGTGTTCTTGAAGGCTTAAACAACTAATGCCATGAAACTTCACGAATGACATAATCATGATTACAAGATGTTCGTTACAACATTCATTGCATACAAATACGTCAGTTGCTGTGCTTCCTATGTAGTTTCTTATGTAGTAGGACTTCAACAGAAGCATGTACCATCGATTAACAACCTTGTAGCTCACAGCAGGTCTCTCTTTAATGTATGATTTACAATTAATTCCCCTATAGAGAAAATGAATGGGATTTTAACTTCCGGAACCCGACTGTTGCACTCTATGGAAATAAATACAATTGTTTTGCATTTGTAATCAAATTCTGTGTATTAATTTACACAAACTTTTAAAAAAATGTTTGGCAGTCCAATCAACTAACTCAACCTTGTTGAGATTAGTTCTGGTTCATTTCATCACACTGGAAATAAAAGGTCGCACTGCATTATGGGATACAGTATTCTGCATAATGTGTTCTGTATTCTACACATATTTGTGTACATTTGCATTCTGTCACATGTGCTGTTTTTGTGTAATGTGTGATGTTGTGTTATAGCAAGTTCAAGTTCAAATGTCATTACCATCATGTACAACGTCAAAACTGTGAATGAAATGATCCCACTTCTGAGCGTTTGGTGACAACATCTACTGCAACTTTGAGATTATAATGTACATTCATCATTACAAAAATGTATTACATTTCCGATGTCCAAAGTGTCATGTCTTGGATGAGGCGTGCTCCACTGTCATTTTAAAGTGTTTCGAAAAATGCAATTGTTGCCTGATGCAATGGTAATGACATCAGTATTGTGAGCAGAGATTGGTTGTTATTAAAAAAATCAGACATAAATCCCAAATTAATTTTAAAAATCATATAATTTTTTAGTATAACGAACCAAGTAAAATATCACTGACTTGAACATTTTTATAGCCTACATTTATGTGGAGGGGACAACAAGATCCAACAAGAATCCAACAACACATAAATAAATGCTTACTTAACAACAACTAGAATACTGTATAATAAAAACCTAAAAATATATATTATATTAAAATAGTACATCACATTCTACTATTAATAGATCTATATCATTAATATAGTACAATAGTTTTAAAATCCTCCCAGGGGAGCGTTTCTGTCCCCATATATTTTTACTGAGGTAGCCTATTATATTTAATAGCCTATGCATTACATTAAATAATATGGATACAAATTGTATTGAATGTTTATGAGTTATTTGCAATAGTTTAAACAGCTAAAGATTATTATGCTGGTAGTTATAGTCTTCAGCACACATCTTATACAGAAGTTTAGTGAAACAAACCTTGAAGTCCCGTTGTGCTTCCATACTCAAAAAGATAGTCAAACTCCAGCTCATCCTGACAGTGCACCTGATCGAGCTCCTCAGCCAGCCCTAACGCAGCCTTGTCGTCGTAAAAAGAGCTCATCTGTCTCAATCTGATTTATTTACACTACAGCAACTTCATAAACGCGTCGAGACAACGTCGGCTATTTGACACGCAGGGGTCCGAGCGCCAAACGCATGAATGAGAATCGAGACAGACGCGCTCAAGTTAAGTTCAACTTCCGCTTTAAACTTCACTCACACCCCCATTTACACTAGCGGCGACAAAATCACAACACGGCCATTACTATCAAAGAAAGTGATCAGGAATGGAGTCAATGGACGCGACAGAACGGACAGGACGCGTTTACTGCGTCGCGTCAGTGATAGAGTGATGGTTTGAACAGGTTTGTCTGAGGATTTGTCGTACTACAGGTAGCATAAAACAACCTGTCAATCAAACAGACGTGATAAAATGGATGGCACGCGCCTCCTGTTGACAGGTACTAGTTATAACTGCGACAACAAAAGCAACTAGTCCTTGATCTCAGTTTATAAGGGCGGGTGTGAATCCCGACCTCATCCTGTAAGAACTGCTGCCCCCGAGTGTTCATCACAACACAATACGACACGACGATCAGACAAACTAGACACAAACGAGACAGAGCCATACATAGACATAGATAGGTCTATCTATCTATCTATCTATCTATCTGTCTGTCTGTCTGTCTATCTCTGTCTGTCTATCTATCTATCAATCTATCTATATCGCTCTCTCTCTCCCTCCCTCTCTCTTTCTATCTGTCTGTCTGTCTATCTCTGTCTGTCTATCTATCTATCAATCTATCTATATCGCTCTCTCTCTCCCTCCCTCTCTCTTTCTATCTGTCTGTCTGTCTATCTCTGTCTGTCTATCTATCTATCAATCTATCTATATCGCTCTCTCTCTCCCTCCCTCTCTCTTTCTATCTGTCTGTCTGTCTATCTCTGTCTGTCTATCTATCTATCAATCTATCTATATCGCTCTCTCTCTCCCTCCCTCTCTCTTTCTATCTGTCTGTCTGTCTATCTCTGTCTGTCTATCTATCTATCAATCTATCTATATCGCTCTCTCTCTCCCTCCCTCTCTCTTTCTATCTGTCTGTCTGTCTATCTCTGTCTGTCTATCTATCTATCAATCTATCTATATCGCTCTCTCTCTCCCTCCCTCTCTCTTTCTATCTGTCTGTCTGTCTATCTCTGTCTGTCTATCTATCTATCAATCTATCTATATCGCTCTCTCTCTCCCTCCCTCTCTCTTTCTATCTGTCTGTCTGTCTATCTCTGTCTGTCTATCTATCTATCAATCTATCTATATCGCTCTCTCTCTCCCTCCCTCTCTCTTTCTATCTGTCTGTCTGTCTATCTCTGTCTGTCTATCTATCTATCAATCTATCTATATCGCTCTCTCTCTCCCTCCCTCTCTCTTTCTATCTGTCTGTCTGTCTATCTCTGTCTGTCTATCTATCTATCAATCTATCTATATCGCTCTCTCTCTCCCTCCCTCTCTCTTTCTATCTGTCTGTCTGTCTATCTCTGTCTGTCTATCTATCTATCAATCTATCTATATCGCTCTCTCTCTCCCTCCCTCTCTCTTTCTATCTGTCTGTCTGTCTATCTCTGTCTGTCTATCTATCTATCAATCTATCTATATCGCTCTCTCTCTCCCTCCCTCTCTCTTTCTATCTGTCTGTCTGTCTATCTCTGTCTGTCTATCTATCTATCAATCTATCTATATCGCTCTCTCTCTCCCTCCCTCTCTCTTTCTATCTGTCTGTCTGTCTATCTCTGTCTGTCTATCTATCTATCAATCTATCTATATCGCTCTCTCTCTCCCTCCCTCTCTCTTTCTATCTGTCTGTCTGTCTATCTCTGTCTGTCTATCTATCTATCAATCTATCTATATCGCTCTCTCTCTCCCTCCCTCTCTCTTTCTATCTGTCTGTCTGTCTATCTCTGTCTGTCTATCTATCTATCAATCTATCTATATCGCTCTCTCTCTCCCTCCCTCTCTCTTTCTATCTGTCTGTCTGTCTATCTCTGTCTGTCTATCTATCTATCAATCTATCTATATCGCTCTCTCTCTCCCTCCCTCTCTCTTTCTATCTGTCTGTCTGTCTATCTCTGTCTGTCTATCTATCTATCAATCTATCTATATCGCTCTCTCTCTCCCTCCCTCTCTCTTTCTATCTGTCTGTCTGTCTATCTCTGTCTGTCTATCTATCTATCAATCTATCTATATCGCTCTCTCTCTCCCTCCCTCTCTCTTTCTATCTGTCTGTCTGTCTATCTCTGTCTGTCTATCTATCTATCAATCTATCTATATCGCTCTCTCTCTCCCTCCCTCTCTCTTTCTATCTGTCTGTCTGTCTATCTCTGTCTGTCTATCTATCTATCAATCTATCTATATCGCTCTCTCTCTCCCTCCCTCTCTCTTTCTATCTGTCTGTCTGTCTATCTCTCTCTCTCCCTCCGTCCCTCTCTCTCTCTCTCTCTCTCTCTCTATCTGTCTGTCTGTCTGTCTGTCTATCTATCTATCTATCTATCTGTCTGTCTGTCAATCTATATCACTCTCTCCCTCCCTATCTATCTATCTATCTATCTATCTAT
>NW_015644664.1:691547-694600 GCF_001515625.1 Sinocyclocheilus rhinocerous | reverse complement strand
TGCCTGCCTGTCTGTCTGTCTGTCTGTCTGTCTGTCTATCTATATCACTCTCTCCCTCCCTATCTATCTATCTATCTATCTATCTGTCTGTCTGTCTGTCTGTCTATCTGTATCACTCTCTCCCTCCATATCTATCTATCTATCTATCTATCTATCTATCTAGAAATTTTATTTTGTAATTTTATCTTGTGGCCACAGTTATCAAACTCAGTCACTTATTTTATGATTCCTTAAAATATCAAACCACTTTCCACCTCACCAGATCTTGCTCTGACCTGAGAGTTTTTTTGAATGAAGGTGAAAAATAACCTGCAATTTTAGACCCACAGTTATTCCAGACAAATCCAGACTTTTATAGACCGAAATGACACGATGTGATTATTTACATGGTGGCGGTATCTAGGGTTATTCAACATTACCTGAACTTTCCATTGCAGCATGATCCATGAATAGCCAAGCAGTCTGAATTTTATGTAACTAATGATATTCAATACTCATGGTGAGTCATGATGAACTATAAGAAATCCTTACTATTTCTGCCACATAGTATGCCAATCCAAATTCAGCTGGTCATTTATTAGTAGTAGTAGTATTAAATCATTTCATGTTTTGTGCATCACCGACATGCTATTTAAACTCAAGTGCACCTGAACTACTGCATCTCCTCTCTCTGAATAAGTACAAATAAAAATCAAAGAGACACAACTTTCCATGTGTTTGACAAACTAAAGCAATTTCATATTAAAAAAGTTTTGAAAACTAAACAGTCTGTTAAATGCATGGCAATAGTCTGAATGAATCATAATTCTAAATCCAGTAATAAGTGTAAAAGTTCATTCATTCAAAAAAGGAATATGTTAAGAAGCATAAACGATTACATTTTCATGTCTCAATATTGCATGTATCGATGTCATTGAGAGTTCCCTCATGACGTAACTGCCCTTTACTGTACATACTGTAATATACTGTACATCTTTCATTGCTTAATACATCACTAATTACGTTCATTCCATTTACATCGCATTTAGCATTAACAGTTTAGCTATAAGGAAACGTTAAAAATCAAATTCTTGATTACCAGTAATTCACAACACTTCAGCACGCGCCATCCATACCTTGATCCATCGACCTCATGCTGTGGAAGTGCATCAGTCTCCAAGACTCTCTAAACATTTGAAAAATAGGCTATACAAAAAAAATGAATTCAACAGTCCAGAAATAGCCTTTCTGTACAATTCATAGCAGAAAAAAAAATCTGGATGGAGAAAACTGAGAAAGAAAAAGCAAATACTCCGTTATAAGTGCAAAAAAGAGCAGTGCGCAATAGCAGTAGTTCTGTGTGGTAGGAACTCCTTTGCCTGCTCTGAGGACTGACTTGAGAATCAAGAGCGCCTTCCTTCCCCGGCTCTGGGTGTTTATAATGGGCCAATGCTGTAAAATAACGGGATTCCCTCAGTGTTTCCTCCTGTTTGTGCGCTCTGCCATGGAAACCTGGAGCGGCTCCATCTCGGAGACTCAGGGCTTTCCTGCAGAGCGCGCACTCAGGAATCCATGACGTCTCCAGGCTCTGCGCCAAGGCATTTCTGCGGCTTCTCTCAGACAGTGGCGCACAAGAACTTCATTGTGGCCTTGAAAAAATTAGCGCTGAGGGGAAGAGGAGGGGGAGAAAAATGAAAACAGGAGCAACGTTTAAGCATATGCATGAACACACAGCGGGGTTGTGAAGGGACAGGGCTCATTAAGTAACCTACAGCTTTACTACACTGCGCATTCAGAGTCTTATTGGGCTCAAATACAGTAAAACGGCCACAGAAAGTGTATGGACGCTTAAAATGATTGAATGACATTAACCAAAGATAGTACAAACTCACTTTTCACTGGAAAAAACATTAAAAGGAATCAGATTTTAATTTATAAAATTATGCATTCATTTTTATTATACATAATACGTTCATTGTTAAATTATAAAATTAATTACATTCACAAAATATTACCTTTGGGAGAAGTTGTAAATAAATAAATATTTTATTTTATTATTTTAAACAGTTTATAATTAAAAAAAAATAAAATTTAGATATTTATTTAAACATAGACCTATATTTCAATTTTGTTTAAATATTAAAATATATATTTTTAAAAATTATTTCCATCCAGTAAAATGATATATAAATGGATCAGAAAAAGATATTTAAAAAACACATTTAAACACACACACACACACACACACACGTTGTGTTTCACACACACACACACACACACACACACAAACAACAGAAAGGACATGGATTAAGGTTATGGTTTCTACTCAGAAAAAGTACCATGGAAAATGTGGCATGGTTTATTTATGAAGTTTTTCCCTTCTAATCCCAAATATTGGGCTACTCTTGAAATTCATCCAAAGATTTCAAAGTTTATTTGACATGCCTAACTTGGACAGCAGTGAAAAGTTTCAATGTTTTTCAATGTTTTCATTTTAAAATAAGGTTTATTTATCAATATGCGCTTATCGGGGTTTATTATCAGATAATGCGAGATCTACTTCCCTCAACCGTATCAGTGTGTTTAGAAACCCGCAACTCCGTTTCACTCTTAAATCACAAGTATTACGACTAAATGAAAGTCGAAATGCTCAAAAGTACCAGCTTACATCAAATAAGCGTGACTCAGTAAACCTAAGCAGTAAATGTTTCAAGAAAATCGAATGTAGCACATTAAACAGCTTCTCCCAGTGCCCAGATGAAAAAGCTGCTGCATTCTGGGATGGCGAAGGATGCCAAAATAAACTGCACGGGGCTGTCGAGTGAGCCTGCTTGGCTAAACTCTGTTGTAAAGTTTATCCCCGGAAAATTCTGCGATATGATACACTGACTTGTTTAAACATTCGAATGAATGAAGTGCTGCTCTCTCTGACTGTATCCTACACCGACCTCTGGAAAACATCTCGACACAGGCCTTCATTAGCAACTCAATGTGCATCACTTCTTAATTGAATTCCACCCTTTTTATATCTATAGATCTCGCATAAACTCGTATGAAAACTAGAGACCCCCCCC
>NW_015644664.1:686040-691458 GCF_001515625.1 Sinocyclocheilus rhinocerous | reverse complement strand
GTGTAAAGGAAGACGAATGCAGCCTGGAACGAGTTTGCCAGAGAGCGACGTCTAGCAGATGTACATTCCTCCACTGTTACAGCACTCTTATGCAACCCATAATGTGAATGAGTAAATGAATACGGCACAACGCATCCTTCCAGACGACAGGATCTGCAGTTCCATCTTTTGCTGAAGAGACACACTTTTTCCAGGTTTCCATCAGCGTGGAGCGGCGCTGTGCCGTCTGGGTTACAGCAGCACACATCTGACTTTTCCAACAGCAACAGTTGTATTTAAGCCGTAGCTTTCATATGGAAATGGCACTTTATATCACGTCCCATGGAGAACTTTTGGCATGTTTCGGAAAAGGGAAAATCTTCAGGCCATGTGCTTGATCGCTTCCAAAACTTTCTCTGCTAATCTGTCATTTTTCCCATTGTGCTCTGTTACCTCATATAGGGTCACTGAGAATATCATAGCATACTATCCCTATTTCTGCAATGTCTTTGTATATTGCAAATGCTGATTTATTTGTTTATTTCTTGGAATAAGGTGCACTGATTAATTGTTCACTATTTCTGCAAAATCTTTGTATATTAGTATGATTTTACGCCATTCCAAATTTAGTTGACCATCTATTTATTCATTTGTTTATTTGGAATAAGGTGCACTGATGAATGTGAATGTGCGAGACTTCCGGTTCATTAGCCGCTGTGGGGAAATAACGAGAAGAATTAAAAAGTGCAGCAAAGAGTAAAACTTTGCGCTACAAACCATTGTGTTCATAATTAAGATAATACATTAAAATAATATGGTAAGACACACCCGTTTGCAATATCAAGCAGCAAAACGAGCTGTTTTGTACAGCTAAAATAGCTGGAAGCGCAAACCAGACACATTTAATTTACAAATGGCCACGCCCACTTTTACGAGAAAAATCTGTTCAAGAAGAAAATTGCTTAAATGATAAAAATCTTTGCTTGTAATCGTATGTTAAGGATGAATTATGTGTGTTTGCGTGTGTATCATACATAATTTACAATTAATCCTGTGTAGCCTTTTCATAAAAATAAACATTCATATTTTCTGGGTTAACGTCGTTCTTATTTGCATATTTTATGTGTCAGTGTCATTGATTGGACGAACGCAGCACGTGATCTGATTACATAACGGCATTTGTAAAAAAAAAAAAAAAAAATTTTTTTTACTTTTTGGATTATAAATGTAAGAATTAAAAGCTTCATTCATGTTTACGCGTTTTCCGTCACCATTTGAGATTTTTCCACTCAAACAACGTGCGGTGTTTCCGTGAAAGCAGGTGACTATGAGGCTCGTGATTGGCTGTCGGTTGCTAAGCATAGTTTCACACCGCATTATGGGCTTAACACCGCAGAACGATGATAACCCTGCTCCATATTTCATATTTCATTCCATATTTAGGGGTTTCATAACCCCGGGTAAAAAGCAGTGCTTCGTAACTCCGATTCTGAATTACAGGTACGAAACCTTTCTCTATCCGGGGCTAAAAGCGGGGTTCAAAATGAATTAACCCGGGTATAAGCGCAGTGTGAAAAGCCTTAACTTGGAAAAAGCTGTATTTTTTCCCACGTGGCTCTGAGCAACATTTCCCACACTAAACGGAGAATCGTCCTCTCACACCAGTGGAATTTGTATATTATTTCCTGAAGTTTCCAGTTGTCTGCATCTCCTATTCCGGATTAACAAACAACAGCCGAGCTGTCAGTCAGGATTTGTCTCCAGGGTAACTGAGAGGCGTGGTGAGTGAGATTAATGACACTCTGATATCTGTCAAATATGAGTGATGATGACCCCTTTAACAATGTGACAAAACAATACTATCAGATATTTCAACTGCAATATCTTACGACAAAAAAGCCAAGAAAACATTTTATTTTTAATACCAAAATAAATAAATAAATACATGTTTAATATAAATAATTTATTAAATATATTTTAATATTTTATAAAATATTGAATATAGATAAAAATATATTTATTTACCAAAATGATAAAAAAAATTATATAAGATTTTATATATATATATATATATATATGTATGTGTGTGTTGTAACAAAATGAATAATATTATTTATATAAATGATTAATTATTTATTAATATAAATGCAACAAAATTATTTACATCCATAGTAATTAAATAAATATGAAATAATATTAATACATATTTTTTTACAATAACCAGTGCCAACCAAGGCTGCATTTATTAAATAAAAAATGCAGTAAAAACAGTAATACTGTTAAATATTATTACAATTTAAAATAACTGTTTTCTATTTGAATATATGTTAAAATGTAATTTATTCCTGTGATCAAAGCTGAATTTTCAGCATCATTACTCCAGTCTTCAGTGTCACATGATCCTTCAGAAATCATTCTAATATGCTGATTTGCTGCTCAAGAAACATTTCAGATTTTATATAATAATTCTTGTTATTTGTTTGGTAAGTAGCCATAAGTGTGATAATGTACATAATGTATTCAGCACAGTGAGTGTGTTTATTATTGTTGTTGCTAGAGCTGTGGTTATGATCACAATCAGAAGTGAAAACTCTTATGTCAATCTCTCGCAGCAGAGGTGAAGCTTTTAAAAGCCTGCAGTGTGTATAAATAGCTCTGCTGGGGTGTGAGAGCCGCTCATGTCTCTCTTCAAGTGATTTATCATCATCTAAATCCTCTGTTGATGTACACAATGGAATACAGCAGAGCAAGTCTGGATCTGTGTCTCATGGGCCAAAGGTTTAAATGACATAGTGCTGAGTGCTGACTACATGTTCAGTAGTCAATGCTACTGTAAAAAACTGTTCTCGCACTTCTGACCCCTCAGCAACTACTGTTAACAAACATTTTCCTTAATAGTAAGAATAAATAGTTCAAGATGGCTAATGTAAAAAATTTAATAAATAAATAAATAAATAAAAATAACATTAAAATAGTTCAAGACTATGATGCAAAAATATATAAATAAATAAAATAAAAATAAATAAATAAATAAAAAATAGTTCAAGACTATGGCTAATGCAAAAAACAAACAAACAAAAAATAGTTCAATACTATGGCAAATAAATAAATTATATATATATATATATATATATAATAACCATTTTGTCCAGACATACATTTTTTTGTTAGATGCTAATAATTGCAAAAATTAAAATAAATAAAAAATGTATTTAAATATAATACATACTAAGATATAATAACAACAACCATTTTGTCCAGACATACATTTTTTGTTAGATGTGTTACAAATTAATATATAAATATAAAATAAAAAACAAAATTTTTGCAAAAAAAAAAAAAAATTTTCTTCAAAGTAATGCTAAGTATTCTAAACAATAAATTATATTACTCAAAAGGTAATTAACTTTTATATTTATTTACTTATTTACTGTTTATTTATCAATTATTTATTCATTTGTTTTTTATAAAACACTGTTTTCATTCATTGAAATAAAGCTGAAATAAAACATAAATATTAGAGTTCAAAAGTTTAAACTGAAGGAATGTTGCCTTGGCAACTACCTGAAACAAAACCTGAAGTACTAACATTTTTTAAATACAAAATAAATATAAATCTAAATAATAATATAGAGCTAAATAGAAATATTTTTAAAGACTAAAGCACATAAGAAAATTGCTAAAACCTAAACTAAAATGTAAATTGAAAAAAAAAAAAAAAAATTTTTTATTAAAATATACTAAAAATTGAATCATAATAATAATAATAGATTTTGGTTTAAAATACCAATTTTACTCCCATATTTATTGTCCCATTGTATTACAGGCTTATATAAAATAAAATATTCATTCACTCATTTATTTTTAATTATTTATTTTTATTTTGGGATGAAACACAACTTTGACATTTCTTTGCGAGTTTATTTCTCCGACACAATTATCTGCATGTGTCCTTGCTTACATGCTCGTCTGCTTCCTCAGTCTCAAAGCAGCTCTTCCTCTGGGTCTGATCTGGCAGGATAATACAGACAATCTGGCTGAGCTGTGTGTCACGTGTGCATTGTAACGTCTGGCCACATGAGAGACGAGTAATGATACGCTTCACCCAGAGAGCTCATTTCTTCAGCACCATCAGGGAGGAACGTGAAAAGCACTAAAATTAACATTCAAATTTGAGCCAAAAGCACAGAGAAGGGGGCCTCGTCTTCAATTTTTCAGCGAAAAGCTTGGTAAAAAAATCTGTTTTATTACTGTAATGCATTTATTTATTAAACAGCTCTGCAGTGATGATTGTAATTTTTGAGACTCCCCCTTCTGGTGAAACATGATAAATTTGTATAAAACACAATGGTTGTGTTCAGAATAGCATACTACTCTTTACCCTTTCAGTATATATGCTGTGAGTATATCAGTATATAAATAATGGATGAAACATTTTATAATGTCCTGCTGTTTCACATACTATTATTAAAAAATAGTAGGTAATAATAGTAAAAATTCTAGTATTGTAATCCGGATAGCTGCCATAAAATAAAAATAATGAAAATAAATAAACACATTACAAATACACATTACTGTTCAAACTTTGAGGTCAATAAAAAATAATATTTCTATTTGTCAAGGACGCATAAATATAATTAAAATGACAGTAAAACAATGTATAATGTTATAAATATTTCTATTTTAAATAAATGTTCTTTTGAACATTCTATTCATCTAAGGATCCTGAAAAAAATCATTTCCACAAAAATATGGAGCAGCACAAAGATTTTCAACATTGATGATCAGAAAGATCACGTGACACTGAAGACTGGAGTAATGATGCTGAAAATTCAGCTTTGCATCACAGGAATAAATTACACTTTAACATACATTCAAATAGAAATGAGTTATTTTAAATTGTAATAATTTTTCACAATTTTACTGTTTTTACTGTATTTTTAATCAAATAAATGCAGCCTTGGTGAGCAGAAGACACTTCTTTCAAAAACATTAAACAAATTTTAATAAATCCAAACTTTTGACCGGTAGTTTATATGCAAAAATCCACTCAAATTATTTACCAGAAGTTCATCCTAGATCAGTATTTGCACCCCTAAAAGAGAGATTTACAACTTAAATAACACATTATTATATGGAAGAATTATTATAAGGGCTTTAACAAAAATTCAAGCCGCATATTGCTTGCACCTTTTGGAATGCATCCATTTTAAATGCATTATTGTGCACACAATTTTTTCTTGTTTTTACAAACTGAAGGACAAATCAAAATGACTGTCTAATGCTGATGACTACAGATAATGATTTTGAATTGAGCTTGGAAACATGAATGGACGTTTACAACAAATTTATTTCCATAATGTCACAACTACTAAAAGATATTCAATGAGAAAAAAATAAAAAAAAAATAAAAAAAAATAAATATATATATATATATAT
>NW_015644664.1:675614-684476 GCF_001515625.1 Sinocyclocheilus rhinocerous | reverse complement strand
GTGACACTGAAGACTGGAGTAATGATGCTGAAAATTCAGCTTTGCATCACAGGAATAAATTACACTTTAACATACATTCAAATAGAAATGAGTTATTTTAAATTGTAATAATTTTTCACAATTTTACTGTTTTTACTGTATTTTTAATCAAATAAATGCAGCCTTGGTGAGTAGAAGAGATTTCTTTCAAAAACATAAAAAATCTTATTGACGCAGAAACTTCTGAATGATAGCATATATATATATATACACATAATTATACTGTATTAAGAAACAGGCAAAGAACTGGTTAAGAAAACATTTTTATTTTAAACACCTCTTATCCTCAGACACACTCGTCCCTTATTTGTTCTGCAAGTATTAGAGTGCAAATTCCAACACAAATAAGAAAAATTAATAAATAAGAGCCATTTTTTTTGTTATTTACAATTCAGCAGATTACATTACCAACCCAAAAAATACTTTCATATAAACATAAAAAAACACAAGAGTAGTCAGGTGAAGATCATGGCATTGGCTCTAAGTCTAGGTCCACATCACAATCAGTACAAACTGATCCATGCAAGACAAGTGTCAGTTCAACAGAATAAAGTGTCTGAAGGTGAAAGAGAGTATGGCACAGCTACAGAAAACACAGACACCAACATAGTGATCAATGTTAAGTGCACGTCACATTCGGCATCATTTACAGAGACAAACGGCGGCTTTTAAGGACACCTCGAGGAGAAGATTACAAGGTTTGGTGCGGACTGATGCATCATGGGGTTTGGCCCTGTAAACCGCTGATTGAGAGTATGTGAGTGTATGTACGGCTCGTAATGGTCAGACGGGTTCAGAGCGTCAGAGGTCACCGCATGAGTGGACAAACACAGACGCGGGACGTGGAAATAGCTCTGTTTATTCTGGCACTGTATGCGAATTGGTTAGTATGCATTGCTTCCAGTTAACTTAGTAAATTCAGTGCCCAATCAATCACACACACTCAAACTAGCACGAGAACAATCTGAACATCCTTTCCAACAATCACACATATAATAATAATAATAATAATTCGGTAACACTTTACAATAAGCTTCCATTTGTTAACATTCGTTAAGTTCATCAGTTAACATGAACTAACGATTAAAAATGCTAATTTCAACATTTACTAATACTTATTACATTTAATTGATATATTATTAAAATCAAATGACGTATCAAATATAATTGGACCTGAGCTGACATGAACAAACAATGAACAGTTGTATTAAAAAAAATCAAAAGATGTATTTAATATAATTTTATCTATCTATCTATCTATCTATCTATCTATCTATCTACCTACCTACCTATCTAAACAAAATGTATTTAATATAATTTAATCAATGATCAAACAATCAATGATATATATATATATATATATATGTGTGTGTGTGAGAATCTTTTATATCTACATACATTTCTTGTTTTCAATAATATTAAAAGTATTAATAAATGTTTAAATTATCATACCGTATTTATTCATCTCTGTTAATGTTACTTTTATTATATATATATATATATATATATATAAAAACGTACTTGTTTTCTCTAGCATATTGATTCTATTTTTTGGTTGGTTTACTATTTTTCGAATTTATTCTGAGTTCTCTATTCTGTTTTAGGTCTTCCTGCTATGGTAATTCTTAACTATGTCGTTCTTATTTTAATTTTTATTTTGCTTGGTTTGTTCTCTATGTATGTCATATTTTCTTTTAATCTTGCTCTTCTGTAAAACACTTTGGTCAGCCTAGTGGCTGTTGTAAATGTGCTATAGAAATAAAATGAAACTTGAACTTGAACTTGTACTAATTTAAACAAGACCTGTTGTGCTGCTTAATTATATATATATATATATATATATATATATATATATAAAAACGTACTACCAAATTAAAATTAAGTATTGTTAACAAATTGTTTAGCAAACACCTAACATTACCAAATAATACTATTTAGTAATAACTGTTAGTTATTGTCTGTTAATGCATTAACTATCATTAACTAATGGGGCCTTATTATAAAGTGTCACCAATATTAGTGTTTTTTATCATTTTTGGTTGAACAACAGATACGTTGTTTTTAACCTGATCAAGTCACATGTATCAGCATATTCAGTAGTTTTGGAAAGAAATAAAAAGGTACCAAAAACACCATAAAATAAGTTAAACTCCAATTTCCCTTTTCCCCTTTGTGCAATTTTTTCCTTTTCACATTACAATACAAACGCAGAACAAAACTGAACTCGAAATCGAGACGCGTAATAGCACTAGATTATTAAATCTCACGGAAAAACTTCCCTGTTGTCTGACGGACGATTCCCAAAGCTAAGCAGCGTGTTTAGTCTTCCTCAGGGAGAGTGATTCACTGAAAGCTAAACGCTGGAGAAATGACATGATTCAGAGCGAACACAAGCGTCCATTCTAACCAGACTGACAAACTAGCCAACGGACCAAAACAAATGCAACATCAGACGTGTTATTTTAGCATCGGGGTGAATCAAACCTGACGTTCCAGCAGTTTTAGGCTTGTTTGAGCGGTTCGAGGAGGCAGTGAAGGGCTCAGGAGGTCAGTTTGGAGTAGCTGGGAGGCGAGAAGCGCCGGCGCAGGTATTTGAGGATGTAGAGCGGCAGACAGCTGACCAGAGTGATGGCCGTCACCTTCCACACAAACGACAGGGTGGCGATGAAATACACATCTGTCAGGGACACAAATCAAAATGCTGTTAGTGTGCGGCTCCTCTGGGATGTTGTTGAGCATCTGCTCATGTTGCTCTCAATCGCACGTACTCTACACAAAACTGGCAAGAGTTTCTTGATCTGGCAAGCGCTAATCTGATTGGCTGGCTTTACGCAATTTCCGGGAATTAGAGAGGAGACTTTGATTAGCCATGTTTAGAAGATTTGGAACAGTTTGGAGTATTTGGAAAAGTTTGGAAGATTAGTGGCATCAAATCTTTTAAAGATATTATTATTTTAAAAAGTATTATTTAGTTTAACTAATTGACATTTTGTGGCTGTATATCTCACAATTGTGACAATTTCTTATCCTTATCTCAAAATAGAATTTGCAAAATTGACATACATTTTCACCAATTTGTTATGTATTTATTTATTTGGAGCGAAGCTGCTGTGCATCAATTAAAAAAAACAAAACAAAAAACAAAACAAAAAAACAAAACAAGATTGTGGTATCAAGTATTTCAGACCAGGGCTATTATAGTGAACTAAAACTAAAACTATTTAACTTAACTAAACAAAAATTTTACTTAACTTATTTCAGCTAGTTGCCAAAGCAACTATTCTAATTTTTATGTAGTTTAAGTTGATAAAATAACTACAACTGAAATGAATAAAATTATAATAAAAACAATAAAAACTATACAGACATATAAAAAAATAAAATAATTAAAAACAAAATTACTAAAACTTAAAATATAAAATATACAAAAAACAATATTTTCCTTTCTACATGGGAGTTGTGCAAATGGCAGCATAATTTATACATTTAATTATACTTGTTAGTGTACAATTATTTTCAGTTAAACTCAAGCAAAAGAAAGGTATAAACATTTTTAAATGTCTTTTTAACATTTCTACACAAATTTTTGTGTGGGTAAGATGTTTTAATGTTTTTTGAAAAGTCTGTTATTGTTCGTCAAGGCTGCAATTATTTGATCAAAAATACAGTAAAAACAGTGAAATATTATTACAATTTAAAACTGTTTTCTATTGTAATATACTGTAAAATGTAATTTATTCCTGTGATCAAAGCTGAATTTTCAGCATCATTATTCCAGTCTTCAGTGTCACATGATCCTTCAGAAATCATTCTAATATACCGATTTGCTGCTCAAGAAACACTTATTATTGTAATCAATGTTGATTTTGCCAGTGGCATTTGTGATATTGATCAAGTCTGGTCTGTTTCATGTTTCATGTTTCATGTCTAAGTCGCGCACTCACGTAATAGTTTCCCATCAAGGCTTTTGTTCTATTCTTGTTCACGAAATGTAAAACCCTGCTGAATAAGCCTTTGGCTCTTTTTTAAACTTTTATTCCCAGAAATGTAGGGAACGACTCCAAGCCAGCGCTTGTGAAACGCTCTCAGACCACAGTCAGGTCAGACTGGGATCAGACGTGTTGTGCGATTGCAGGAAAGCGGTGTTTGTTTAGTGTGGTCAGGTGCCACACACCGCTGGATGCCTCATCAACACTACTGAAAGAACACTTGTTCTCGCGCTGTGAACGTGAGCCTGAGACGGACACAAGTCATCTCCACCATCATGGATCCATCATCTTCTCTGCACCAGATCCAAGAATGAATTCTCCAAGTGACGTTGGTGGGCAAAAGGAAACCGGTTGGGTTACCATTGCCAACGGAATTTAAGTTTTTTTGATAAAAGCATCTACTAAATGACTCAATGCAGTGTCTCCACACCTTTCTACCAATTCATTTCCATGATGCTTCTATTATTATTATTATTATTATTATTTTTATTTTTTTGGATAAGGATTAGGCTGGATAAGGATTTTGTAAATATAGTAAAATATAATTAAAAAAATTCTAAAATGAATATAAAAATATATTTTAATAAAATTTAAAATTCATTTAAAAATTTAAAATTCATTATTTTATATAAAGTGCTGCCACAAAAAAAGATTTTTTTTCTAAAACAACTTAAATTTTTACAAATAAATACTACCAATAAAACTAGAAAACTGTTAAAATATATATATTAAAAAAACATTATTATATTATTATTTTTTTTATTTTAATTTAAATTAATTTATATTTAAAAATGTACATTTTTATATGCATTATTTTATTTTAAAAAGTGCTAAAGCAATTGATAAAATATTAAAATTAAGATTTTATTTTATAATAAATAGTTTTCACATTTCCAATGTGTATCAAAAAGTGCACTCTCAAAAAACTTCTGGTACTAAATATTTTTGAGCTGAGTGTAAAAACCAAAAAACAAACAAACAAAAACCCCAAACAAAATTGTATTGCTAAAACAATTAAGCAGATCAATTTATATTATATAATACCAATAACCAACTAAATAAAATAAATAACCTATTCAAATAACCAATTATAATATTATTTTGCATACTGCTCTATTTTATTTATTTTAAAGTTACTTAAAAAAATACAATTTCATACTCACTATTTTAGTGACTACTAAGTGCTAAAAACAATAGTAGATAATTTTACGCTAAATACTACAAATTAAACTATATTAAACTAAAACAATTTAAATAACCAATTATTATAATATTATTCTGAATATCACTATTAAAACTAAGCCACAAGGTTGTCTCAGCAGGGATGTGGGAACTTTTTTTTTTTTTAACCAGTTCATTCAAAGGAATCATCGAAATGAACTGATTCAATTTACTGATTCATTTATTAACACAGTGCATGTTTGAGTATCACCTCAGTTTGTTCGGCTGTAAACAAATGTGACAAAAACAGTGATGCTTGTTGAAACAAGCAGCAGCTTGTTAGTAGAGAAACTGCTCTATTATGAAAACTGCTGAAATTAAACTACAATAATGTAAATATGTGAATCCTCGATTGCTTTTCCTTGTAAGAAAGTGTGCACTCTTGAAATGGAGAAGCGCTCTGATAAACACAGAGACCTTGGCCAGAGTAGCATCAGCGCAGCAGGAAATGAGAGCAGGCTTGTGGTATTTCCCTCTGTAGCGCCGTGGGCCGCTCTCGGCTGCAAGCACAGCGGACGGGACAGAGGCAGCTGGAATGCGGACTCTGCGAGTCCCGCAACTTTTAGAGATTCACACCGAACTCTCTCTGAGGAACACAGGATTGGTTGTGTGGAATGTGGCCACATTCTTTACCTGCACGTCCGAAATTCTGACGTCAAGATCGTTCAATAACAACAGGATTTAATGACGATAATAGGTTATAAAGCAGTAGCAAAAACCTTGAGCAGAAAGCACAGATGAAATATATAATGCCACTAAAACGACAAGAAGAGGACACGAACGAGAAAAAAAAATTAATCACACCACAAGACCATTTCAGTAATGTGCAAAAAAAACTATACTTCCCTAGTTGACTGATTACATTAATAACTGCAAACTTTTTTTATTACAAGTTTTCTGAATTGTGACCCTGGACCACAAAACCAGTCATGAGGGTCAATTTTTCAAAATTGAGATTTCTACATCATCTGAAAGCTGAATAAATAAGCTTTCCATTGATGTATGGTTTGTTAGGACAATATTTGGCCGAGATACAACTATTTGAAAATCTGGAATCTGAGGGTGCAAAAAAATCTAAATATTGAGAAAATCACCTTTAAAGTTGTCCAAATGAAGGTCTTAGCAATGCATATTACTAATCAAAAATTAAGTTTTAATATATTTACAGTAGGAAATTTACAAAATACCTTCATGGAACATGATCTTTACTTAATATCCTAATGATTTTTGGCATAAAAGAAAAATCGATAATTTTGACCCATACAATGTATTTTTGGCGATTGCTTCAAATATACCTGTGCTACTTAAGACTGGTTTTGTGGTCCAGGGTCACAATTATGTTTAAATGAAACATTATCTAATTAAATTTGCGCTAATTTGCATACATTTCTAGAACAGAAATCTGAACAAAATCAGGTTGAAAATTCCGGTTTCATTTTGTTTTTAGGCGAATGATATATAAACAAACACTTCTGTAAAAAAAAAAGAAACTTCATAATATAGAGAAAAAAAAACTTCTGGGATTAAATATTTGTATTTAGCATTAAGCCTTGTACACACCGGGACGATTATCGCGCGCGCTTATCGCCAACATTTTTCGACACGTCTTTTGTGTTCATACTCAAGCGATTTTCGCTGGCAATGAGCCGAGTGAATGTGCAAATTCACTCCCTGACATTAGATGGCGCTTAATGAAAAACAGAAATACCCCGGTACACATCGAATCCTATTTGATCTGCAATTTTTTAACGCGGCGCGTCAAACCAAAAAAACGAGCCCGAGGCGTTATATATATTTTTTAATTTCTTACATTTTTACAAACAAATACTACCAATAAAACTAGTAAACTGCTACATTATTTAAATAATCATTATTAGAATATTATTTTGCATATTGCTATATTTTATTTCAAATATATTTAAAAATGCACATTTTTATATGCATTATTTTCTAAAAAAAGTGCTAAAACAATTGATAAAATATAATTAAGATTGAATACATTTTATTTTAAGACAAATATTTTTCTAATAGTTTACATTCATCACATTTTTAGCATAAAATTTATTATTTTAGAAAAAAAAAGGGAACTTCTGTGACTAAATATTTTTGAGCTGTAACAAAAAAAAAACAAAAAAAAACCTACCAACCAAACAAAACAATTTTATTGTTGTCTATAACAATTAAGATAAATTAAATCTAAAACAAATTAATTTCAATACAAAAGAAAAAATCAATGAATCTGGGAGCCGTGTGTGTATAATGCAGACTCACCGATGAACTCGTGTAAGAAGACGAGGGATGCGATGTAGCAGGCCAGACTGAGGAGTTCAGCTACGATCATCAGCCAGTGCCACGTCTGCACGGTCAGCGCCACCATCAGCAGCTCTGTCAGGATCAGAGACGTGAACGAGATCGCCACGATGTGCACAAACTCCGACTCGAACAGCAGCAGAGCCCCGTACATGATGATGCTACCTGAAGAGACGTCACAACACACAGATATTAAAGATGATGAAGAGACCTGTAGCAGTGTGCTGTCATGCCATAAAACCGATATCATTACTAGTGCTGTCAAACGATTAATCGCATACAAAATACAAGTTTTTGTTTGTGTTCTGTGTAAAGAGGTAAATCCGGCCCTGCACAAGTAACTTCCACTTATTTTAAAGATACACCTTCACTTATTCTCAAGTTTTACCACTGCCTGTCTAAGTTTGACATTACAGATTAATTTCAAGGAGACAGATAAAACACAGTAAAAAAAAAATTCAAAATAAAAGTTTTTGTTTGCGTAATGTATGTGTGTATTTAATATGTATATATAAATACACACACATACAGTATATATTTTGAAAATATTTACATGTGTTTACATGTCCATATTTACATTATAAATAAATATATTTCATATATAAAAATAAAATTTTTCTGAAATATATACATGCATGTGTGTGTATTTATATATACATAATAAATATACACAGCACACATACATATATTATGTAAACAAAAACTTGTATTTTGGATGCGATTAATCGTTTGACAGCACTAATCATTAAGTTTTGACAATCATATTTGATAAAAATATTTTTTTTCCCTCCCATTTTTTATGTATTACTTTATATATAAAAAAGCTCTAATAAAGACGAACTTCTGGGACTAAATATTTTTGAGATGAACAAAAAAAAAAATATTGTCTACACAACTAAACAAGTGGGCAGATCAATTTACACTAAACACTACTACTTTACTAAAACTAGAAAACTGTTAAACAATTTAAATAATAAATTACAAAAATATTATTTTGTATATAATTGTATCTTATTTTAAAAATAAAATAAATACAACATATATTTTTAATTATTTACAAATTTACATATTTACATTACATTACAAGTTTAACGTCAAAGACGTTAAGATGTCCGCATCAAAAGAAATTTACAAAAGTGATTTTATGTCCATAGAAAGCACATTAAATGTAAGTAGTGTCTATTTTTAAGGTTTCAAATAAGTTTTTGGAGAATAAAATGTTAAAATTTGGTTGAAATAATTCATTGTCATTCAATGTAACACAATATTTATGTAAAAATTCAAACAACATGCTTATTCTGAC
>NW_015644664.1:673568-675309 GCF_001515625.1 Sinocyclocheilus rhinocerous | reverse complement strand
TGGGAAAAACAACAACAATTTAAAGCAGTATTACACTTATTGTTTTTATGCTTAAACCCTTTTTTGTCTTTGACCCACATGTAAATACATGTAAATATTTTCAAAATATATACTGTATTTTTGTGCATTTATATATACATAATAAATATAAACAGTACACACACACATATATTATGTAAACAAAAACTTTTACTTTGGATGCGATTAATCGTAATAAATATGCATATTTAGAAGTACATATTTAGCAAACGATTCACACTCAACAGGTACACTGAAATTAAAATATGCAATTTCTGAAATAATATGTACAATTATATATATATATATATATATATATAATTAGAAGTATCATATAGTATTACTTAGATTTATGTGTGCAGGTTATTATTGGAGTAAAGGATTGGGAAGTTGGTTCTTTCAAGTTAAATAAAGAACTTTTGTCTATTCACTTTATGAGAGCACAGAAATTCCCTCAGATTGTCCTATCTGCCATCTCAGGAAGAGGAAGAACACTTCCATGGATTTAGCTGTTTTTGAGAGCTTCCTGTCCTGAAGTGTTATTGTGACCTTTGAGCTCGAAGGCAAACACCACCGACACTGAAAAACGTGATTGATGCATACATGAAATTCGCTCTATTTAAAGCACAAATGCAAACATGCTATAGACCTGGAACCGAACCCAAAACACAAAGAGCAGAATAAGCTGTGTTTGGGTGAAAGCTGCTCACGGACAGAGGTGAGTAATGAAGGATACAGGACGTCTCTTCTGAAAAATACACAGCGCAGTCTAATGCAAACACAATCACCTTTTAAAGCAACGGTGCGACGCTAAGAGATTTACACACTAAGACAGCTCAAACAGCCATCGTGGAAAACCTCCCCGTGTTATTTATTGTACCCACAGACACAAATAAACTATTCAGCGCGGGCGAACGAAAACACGTGCGTGGGTTTGTCTGGATGAAACAACACTGACATTCGCACAGTGCTGCTGTTTTCTTAACATCCTCTGAATGGACGTTACAATCACAGTTGCGCTTCGTTCAGCGCTAGACATAAATGCTCTCCTCAATTTACACACTATTACTCGTTGAGTGAAGTTCATGCGTCACACCATATGGTAAAATAACCAGATCATTCGCTTACCTTGGTAGATACTGATCAAGACCCATATTAAGAAGGTTTTGAACGAGAGAGGCCGTCCCTGAAAACAATTACAATTGATAATATTTAAAACAAATAAAAGATTCATTCATTAAATAGTCTAAGGTTATTAATTCGATAGAGTCTAAGATACCTTTAGAAGATCTTTGTAAAGTTCAGGATATAACATGGCCACCTCAGACTTGACATCTTTATCCAAAACCAGAGAGAAAACAGGGAACATGGTGTAGATAGTGGAGTATCTGTGAGGAACATCAGCAGAGAAATCATTATAATGTAATATACTATAATATATTAGAATATGCTATTTATGCAGCATTGCTAAGGCTGCATTTTTTTGTTTAAAAATACAGTAAAAATATAAAAGATTTCTACAATTTAAAGCAACATTTAAAGTTCTGCAATTATTTTATTAGTTTAAATACTATTATAATAAAAAGTATAATAATAATGTTTTAAAATAATGTAAACATTCATTATTATCAATGTTGAAAACAGTTGTGTTGCTTCATGTTTGTGTGTATATACATACATGTATACTGTATGCATATATATATATATATATATATATATATAT
>NW_015644664.1:659594-672856 GCF_001515625.1 Sinocyclocheilus rhinocerous | reverse complement strand
CAATTTGAGTTGAATTACTGAAATAAATGAACTTTTCCACGACATTCTAATTTATTGAGATGCACCTGTACATATACATATATATATATATATAAACATTATAGATGTCTGTCACTTTTGATCAATTTAATGCACGCTTGCTGACACACAATTTTTCATGAAGAATGCATAAATTTTTTATGCTATATGGCATTTTTGTTTTTTATGTTTTTGCTTTCCAAACCATCAGGCCAATGATTTTCCAGTCATTCAAAACTACTGGATTAGGATTAAAAAACATGTAGAGTTTGCAGTTACGAAAATCAATTTCTAACCAATAAAATATATTTGAAAGCAAAGGATAAAAAAAAGTTATTATACCGACTATGGAACTTTTCATGCTTTTCTGAGATTTTTCATAACTTTTCCAGCACGGGAAAATTCTTTTTGAGCCAGTAATAGAAAACATCTTTAACTCTGACATTTATCAGTGAATAAAAGTAAAATGCACCAAATGTAGTAAACTTTTAGACATTTTGCTGGCTTGTACAAGTTACAAGCATGTATTTCCTATGCAGAGAAAGTCAAAGTGACGGATCTAGATTGACAACTGTACTAGTGTGGGTGAAGTTTCATCTTGTTCCTCTCTCTGTCCCGGACTGTCTTGATGGAGAGTTTCATCATTTTCCCTGAATTAGACGAGACCTAAGCCTGTCCGCTTTAACCTCTTGATCGTTTCAGACTTCACAAAGACTCTTTTGATGTGCATCAGCTCTGATGCTTTTCTGCGAGCTCAGCGGCCGTGACTCTCGATGGAACAAAACCCTCAGCGATCCTCAAATGTCAGAGCTGTCTGAAACACATGGCTGAAATGCCAGCGAGATTTCAGCGAGTGCAAATGAGTCATCAGCACTCGCACACTCACCCGATAATGAGGAAGCCTTGATAAAGTGGAACAGATGCAAAGTAGAAGACAGAGGAGAACACGGCCTGTGGAAACATCAGCACAAACATCAGACAGCAGGCAACCAAAGCCATGCTATATTCATTCGTCCCGTCACTTGGCAAATTGTTACCATGTGCAGATGAAAGTGTATTGTACATGTTCAAAAAACTTTGGCATTATCATATTATCATGTCCAAAAATGTGTACATTTGCATCCAAAATTAGGGATGCACGATATATCGGCCACCATATCGGTATTGGCCGATAAATGTAAATTTTAATGTTATCGTTATCGAACCAATAAGAACATTTTGCCGATATATTAAAGCCGATAAATAATGCATTATTTCCTGCAGAGACACTTGAGATGCGCACTGTTCGCCATGATGGTTTTTAATTGCTTGAAATATTATTGGAATCACTTCAAAAAGGAAAAGTGCAACAGTGAAGTGCAACATGTGCAGGGCAAGTCTGTCATAATATAATGAGAACATTACTGTTAAATAATGTTATGGAATCTTTGTGAGCCCGTGTTTAAGCGCGTTGTTACGGGAAGAGTGCATTCACAACAGAGCTGCACCTTCATGACCAGCACAGTTAAGTTCACTTGTACATTTGCAGCCTTTTGTGCAATTGTACGTTGTAATATTGTGTTTATTGTATGCATATAGGTCTGATTTATCGCATATAGAATTCGTTTGGTTAAGCTAATAGAGGGTTAATCGAGCGCTTCAGTTTGCCGGTGATCATCTTTAGCTCAGCGCACGCAGCTCAAACAGCAGCGCACAACATTAATAACTAGGACTATCATATATTTAACATTATAATGAGAACACTATTATAATAAAACGTTGTGAATTCTTTGCTTTAATTTGTTGTGTTTCAGCGCGCTGTTGCGGGAAGAGCACATCCACAACAGAAGTTATATTCTGGTTAGCACGTAACTTGCTTTGTGTTCACTTGTGCATTTGCGTCTTTTTGTACATATAGAACTTGTAATATTATGTTTATGTTGTATAAATATCCGATTAATCTCATATATGATGTGTTTCCTTGAGTTAAATAAGCTGCCAGCAAAGCGCTTCAGTTTACCGGTGTTCATTCAGCTCTTCAGCTTCAGCGCACGCATGATTTGTTAAGAATTTTTGGATGATAAAGATAATGAATATAGCATAAAATACATACTGTAATCATCCTGGCAATTTTTTTTTGTACATAGCTAAATTTAATTTATGAAAAACTAAGCTGTTTTTTTTTTTTTTATATATATAAAGTGGAGTTGTTTTTGATGTTTCTAAGATTTAAAAACAGAAAAATCTATTAATTTGTTTAGAATTTTTGGAAAGTCTTGCAAATATCACATTGCATGTTTTGTTGTGTTGCTGTTGTCTTCAAGCTCTCCATCAAAGACTAGTTCAGAAAAGCGAACGTTCACGTGCAAACACGTAAAAGTCGAATCCTCTCACCTCCTCCATGCATCTGGCAGAGATACGGAAAACGCCAGACGTTCCCGAGTCCCACAGCATTAGACACACACGCCAGATTGAAATGTGGTGTGTGTGAAAATTGAAATGTAGCATCAATGGAACTCTGCAGTGAATGGGTGCCATCAGAATAAGAGTCCAAACAGCTGATAAAAACATCACAATAATCCACAAGTAATCCACACCACTCCAGTCCATCAGTTAATAACTTGTTTTTTGAGGTGAACTGTTTCTTTGACACTGTTACACAAACTGTGCATGCAAATCTGTCAGCTGGGTATCACATACAGTATATAACAGAAGTGGCCACAAAAGGGACAATCTAAATTTGCTCATTAAGTTGGTGTATTGCTGGATTCATGACTCTGTGCTGGTGGGAAACTAAACCGGATCTCTGTGCGAAACTACCCGTGACTGATCTTCACCTCAGAAACCACAAGAGAGACCCTGAAGTGAAGGGAGACATTAGTTATTTAGACATTAATTTCGCATGCATTTCTCAGATTTGGTGCCAATAAATCTAGTGACTAGTCCTTCATCTAAAAGAGCTCAATGCATAAACCTAGTACTTTCAGCCGGTCTTGCCATTAGTAAATGAAATATTAATTCACAAGAACAAAGTAACTGTTCACAGAAGCCATTCTAAAGAAAAGAATTAAAGCGTAAAAGCCATGCATATCATTGCAAAACTGATCAAATCTGGTTTATATTCTGGTAATTCGGTTTGTCTAGCACTGCCATCTATTGGCATTGCAACTCAGAGTGCATGTGCACATGATCATCAAAATAATGAAGGAATTTCAGATTTTTCTTATATTTTTAACAAAAAACTGCACGCTTTAATAAGTTAAAAGAGTATTTATTAACATTTGCTCAATTTTCCAGAGTGGATCAATAAAGCTGTGTTTATCTAATCATAAGAAGTGTTACAACCTTAAAGAGATATGCAATCATTTGACAAAAATACGAACAATCGGGCAATTATTAACAAAAGACTTCAATGAACAACGTTTGTTTTTAATGCACAACCCATCAAGTTTAATATGTCACTGAAAAATATTTGTTGTAGAAACTATTTTCAGAAATTAGTAGTAAATTTTCAAGTAACCGAACTAAACAAAGTATTTTCCTTTAAAACAAACAACATTTTTAGAATTTATTTTATTTATTTATTTTTTTTTACAATGCAGTTCCTGTTAAATCACTACAAAATACATGTTTAGTAATCTTAATATCTGCATTCACATTTATATTTACCTGACATTTAATTATTCATCAAAACCCCTGTGAAGATTCAGTGTCTGTCTGTGATCTATATGAAGATGTGTGAATGAAGCACATTAACACTGACACATTCACACCTTAACAAATTCATGGATTCAACCTCCAGAGTTCAGCAGGTGAGTGATGCACCGCTTCACATCTCCACTAGTCTGTGCACTTTGAGACATTTGCATCTACTTTATCACTGCTTTATGTCAGTTTTTCTTAGGGATGCACTATATATCGGCCGCCATATCGGTATCGGCCGATAAATGTACATTTTTCTGTTATCGGTATCGAACCGATAAGAAAATGTGGCCGATATCTTAAAGCCGATAAATAATGCATTATTTCCTGCAGAGACGCTTCAGATGCGCACTGTTCACCATGATGGTTTTTAATTGCTTGAAATATTATTGGAATCACTTCAAAAAGGAAAAGTGCAACAGTGAAGTGCAACATGTGCAGGGCAAGTCTGTCATAATATAATGAGAACATTACTGTTAAATAATGTTATGGAATCTTTGTGAGCCCGTGTTTAAGCGCGTTGTTACGGGAAGAGTGCATTCACAACAGAGCTGCACCTTCATGACCAGCACAGTTAAGTTCACTTGTACATTTGCAGCCTTTTGTGCAATTGTACGTTGTAATATTGTGTTTATTGTATGCATATAGGTCTGATTTATCGCATATAGAATTCGTTTGGTTAAGCTAATAGAGGGTTAATCGAGCGCTTCAGTTTGCCGGTGATCATCTTTAGCTCAGCGCACGCAGCTCAAACAGCAGCGCACAACATTAATAACTAGGACTATCATATATATATAACATTATAATGAGAACACTATTATAATAAAACGTTGTGAATTCTTTGCTTTAATTTGTTGTGTTTCAGCGCGCTGTTGCGGGAAGAGCACATCCACAACAGAAGTTATATTCTGGTTAGCACGTAACTTGCTTTGTGTTCACTTGTGCATTTGCGTCTTTTTGTACATATATAAGTTGTAATATTATGTTTATGTTGTATAAATATCTGATTAATCTTATATCTGATTAATCTCACATATATGATGTGTTTCCTTGAGTTAAATAAGCTGCCAGCAAAGCGCTTCAGTTTACCGGTGTTCATTCAGCTCTTCAGCTTCAGCGCACGCAGTGTGAACAGCAGTGCATAACATTAATAACTAGTATGACTAGGAATGTCATATGCATAACATTATAAAGACAATATTACCGTAATAAAAGTTGTGAATTCAGTGAATTCATGTGAATTTCAGTGCGTTGTTACGGGAAGAAGAGCGCGTCGAGTTACACATCTGACTAGCACATAACTTAGTTCAAGATCACTGCATTTGCGTCTTTTTGTGCATATATAAGTTATAATATTATGTTTATGTTGTATAAATATCTGATTCTCATATAGCATAATTAACCCGCTAACAAAGCGCTTCAGTTTACCGGTGTTCATTCAGCTCTTCAGCAACAGCGCACGCAGTTTAAACAGAAATGCTGCTATTTAAAACAATGGTAGCTATTAATTTAAGATTTTGAACTTCTTTTTCAAAATCACTGATATATTATTATTAATAACCACCACTTTTATTTTTATCTTATTATTTTCATATGGTTTAATTAAAATAATTTTATTATTGTCGGTAAGGAGGCTATTCCGTTTAATTTATCCATGGCACATGGTTTTTGATTTTTTTTACACCTAAGTAATGTTGTCCAGTGACTTGTTTGCATTATTTTATTTATTTGTAAGGCTGCTTTATGTTTGATTTATGTTGAAGTGTTTAATGGCTTTTAATGGTGAGACTTTTTTTGTAATCAGGCTCTCAAAAAATATATAAAAATTTGGATTTAGATTTATCGGCTAACATATCGGTTATCGGCTTTCATATATAAAAAATTATCGGTATCGGCCAAAATTTTCATATCGGTGCATCCCTATGCATGGTATATGCTCATAAAAACCATGGTAGTTTGTTAGCAGTTTTATTTTACTAACATTAATGTGTGTTATACCAGGGTAAATATGGTAGAGTTTTGCCTAATACAAGTGGTTGTTTTTTTTTAAACATGAAGCCCTCGTCGCTGCAGTGTGTTTATGTGCGGCTGCTGTGATTGATGGGCTAGCGGTGGATAATTACTGCAGCAGACGCTACCTGCATGGTGCTGATGCAGAGACTCCGGTGGATGACAAATTGGCTGAGCGCGGCGGAGCGTTTGTAGCTGTTTCTGCCGTGGACCATGAGCAGTCTGCCCAAGTGCTTAAACTGAGTGATGGAGAAATCTGCAGCCAGAGACGCCTGCTTCCCTTCCTGCACACAGATAAATAAACAAACAGCTCTGAGCGCTCACACGCAGCTTCTGGACCACGAGCAACAATGTTTTCTAGATTAAGCCGGCCTATATTAAGCATGTTCGGATCACTGGGAAGTTCAGGAATGAGTGAGTGAACCAAAACAACGGCCCACGTAACCACGTCAAGTCAATCGAGGCTTAAGCCATGTTAGTCATGAATGACTCAATATCAATTAACCGTCCCATAACGTCTCATTTGGATGACCTGGAAACCTCGCTCGGCCCACCACAACTGGGTAAAGTTGGCTTTTAGGTATTTTAGGCACATATAAAATGTCTGACGTCTAAAATGTGTTTCTAAACTGGACATCCACCTCAGGGTGGGATTCCTGAAATCAGACCATCCTGAAATAAACAATGTAGAGTCACTGAAGTTTCTTACTTATTTTGAAATCTTTGGTCAACACAGCTAGGTTTATGAAAAACTATTACATTCTTAGCTGAAGTATTTAGAGTAAAATAACATGTAATAAAATGAAAAAAAAAAAATATAAATAAAATAAAATATTTAAAAAACAATACAAATGCAACAGCTAAGTATATGAGAAACTATTATATCCCTACTATTTATATAAAATACAATACTAGATAAATTATAGTATCTATGTAAAATGTAAATAATAAGAAATGTAAATAAAAAAAAAACTGCAGATAAATTAGCTAAACACATTAATATTTCTGATATTAAGATGGTTTCAAGTCTTGATTAATCAAAACAGCTCAGAATATGAAAAAATATGAAGTACTATAAGATATAAAATAATTAAAGAATCACCAATAAAAAAAATTTAAATAAAACAAAATAATTAGTCAAAACAGCTAGGTTAATAAAAAACTATCATATCCTTAGCTGAACTATTTATATACTATAAAATAAAATCTAGATAAAATAAGACAGAAGAAATGTAAATAAATAATGAAAAAACTGCAGATAAATTAATTGAAAACATTAATATTTCTGATATTAGGTTGGATGGTTCTGACTTAAAACTATTAAGTATAATGAATAAAGAATGACTATTACAAAATAAAAAAAAAACTGCAGATAAATTAGTTAAGCATATTAATATTTCTGATACTATTAGCTATTATCATTAAACAATCACTAAAAATAAAAAAACACCTAAAATATATATAAATATACATCTGTATATAAATAATTATTAGTTGATATAGCTAGGTATATGAAAAACTAATACATCCCAAGCTGAACTATTTATATAAAAACATTAAATTAAATTAAATTATAAAATAAACATCTAAATTAATTTTTAAAATATGTAGATAAACTAGTTGTAATAAATAAATTTATTTATTCAAATGAAATTATAAAATATCACAGTATTACAATAGTATTATGTCTTACAAAACATGGAATTACCATTGTACACATGCAAAAAATTATGGTAATACCACAGTATTATGTCCAAAAATATATAATAATATTGTAATATTATAAATAAGTATTATATGCAATTTTAAACAAATAAAATGACATTTTATTACCATGGAACATGTCCAAAAAACTATGATAATACACTGGTATTGTGTACGAAAATCATACTAATGCTATGGCACAATTATACTATGGTACATGCTCATAAAAATATTTAATATTATTATTTCTGATATGAAAACATTTTTATTTCTGATATTAAAGGTTCAGGGTTCAGGTCTTAATTAGTCAATACAGCTATGAAAAACTATTAATAAACTAGTTAACTAGATAGCTACTATTAATAACCTAGATAAACTAGTCAGTTGTTGAATGCCAGTGCACTCAATATAGTGTGAAATAAAATAAATATAAATAATGATTACCAATTAAAGTTGTTTCAGAGGCTGAGAAACAACTTTAATTGGTACGATTTGAAGAAAGATTATAAAATTATATTTTGATTATAAAATCAGACATTGTATTATTAAAAATAACATTATTAAGAGCAGGAACTTGTTTTAAATAAAAACAAGTCGTGGGAAGCTGTAGCGTGTAAATGTTTGAAGTGATTTTACATGAGAACATCGCTGAGCTTTCAGTGTCATGTAATGTAAGAAATGTGAGAATCTGTGTAACGCAAGTGTGTTTGACGCAGATGGACGGAAGCCTCCGGAAGCAGGCAGCAGTGTGTATGACAGGACTGCTGCTCTGGGAAGTGGTAGCTCTTACTTTGCCCTCCACTCCCACGCCACAGTCTGCTTCCTGGATCATGCTGACATCATTTCCTCCGTCCCCTGAGAAAGAGAAAACAGCGAGTGATGAGCCAGAGACAGCTGGTGCCGTGACCCAGATTGAGACCTTATGACAGAGCAGTGTCATATTAGTATAACTGATATTTTTGATTTTGATTTTTATTAGTTTAGTTTTTTATTGCATATTGCATTATTTTTGATTTATTTGTTTTAGTTTATTTAGTTTTAATCATTTTATTACTACTTTTTATTTTATTCAACTTAAACTAAATGAAAATGAGACATGATGCCTTGGCAACTAGCTGAAATAAAACAAATTTAATTTTGTTGTATTTCAGTTAACGTTTATTTTATTTCAAGTAACAATTTTATTTTATTTTTTATAGTTTTACTTTTAGTATTAGTATATTTTTTATTTAACGTCATGTCAGCATCTTAAGCTATTTTCATGGCAAAAACAATAAAAAAATACAAGTATAACAAATATAATAAAAACCAGCAAACAAACAAACACAAGTTATATTACACAAGATTTTTTACATTAACATATGATACAAATTCTAAAACCTTTTCTGGCAAAATTATACTAAATAAAAGTGAGTTCACTTCATAAAAAATTTTCTCCATACATTAAAAGCAGGACAGTCCAAAAAAATATGTTTGACAGAAAGGGGAATCTTGCAGAATATGCATTGAGAAGGGTTAGTTTTATTTTTAGTTATCGATAATCACCCCAACTGATATTATGTCACATGTCAAGACTAAACATGCAATGGAAAGTTACGTAACCAAAAAAATAAATTTAAATATATATTGATGAACATATCAGTATATCGGTATCTGTAAATATGTAGGCTTATTTTTTTTTTATATATATCAGCAATAATCTGAATTGGATGATATTAAAATCTCTAAACCAGGTATCCTCAAATCTGGCTCTCGAGATCCACTTTCCTGCAGATTTAGCTCTAACCCTAATCAAACACAACTGAGCAGGGCCGAGAGGAAGTTGCGTACTCACCCACGGCGCAGGTGAGTTTGCCGGTGCGTTCCTGCAGCAGTCGAACGATCTGGGCTTTCTGTGTGGGAGCGCAGCGGCAGCAGACGACAGCCGGACACTGACACGCCAACTCCATAAACTCATACTCATAATACTTCAGACAAACCTGCAACAACAACAAACAGGACTGAGAACAGGCCATTCACTGAGACATCAGACAGACAAATCAATACTGAAGGACAGAATGACACAAAACCTCCATAAATAAAACCCAAATCAAACTATTAATCAAAGTGGTCATTTACTGGAAATGCAAACATCATGAGACACCTTAAATAAATAAATAAATTAATCTGGATGGAGGCGATTTCACACAAATTACACACATTCAAGACAAATTATTGAAATTTTAACCTCATTATAACTCATATTTTATACTAATATCTACAGATTTATCAGTATTTAATACTTTATAAACCGTAATTTCTATAAATTCATTACGCTATGCCTACGTTCTACGTCTTCCGCTGGAACGCCACTCTCTTGTGAATGCGAGTACGACAATTAATGGAAGCTAGAAATTACGGTTTATAAAGTTTTAAATATGGATTTTCTTACACAAATGCATCGCTTAACTTCAGGAAGCCTTTATTAACCCCCTGGAGCCATGTGGAGCACTTTTTATAATGGATGGACGCACTTTATTGGGCTTCAAAATCTCGACCCCCATTCACTGCCATTGTAAAGCTTGGAAGAGCCAGGACATATTTTTTAATATAACTCCAATTCTATTTGTCTGAAAGAAGAAAGTCTCATATAACTAGGATGGCTTCAGGGTGAGTAAATCATGGGGTAATTTTCATTTTTGGGTGAACTATCCCTTTAAATTGATCAAAAGTGACGGTAAAGATGTTAAAATGTTACATAAGATTTCTATTTCAAATAAATGCTGTTCTTTTGAATTTTCTATTCATCAAAGAATCTTGAAAAAAAAAAGAAAACGAAAAACTTAGCAGTATAAGTGAATGATTTCTGACACTGAAGACTGGAGTAATGATACTGAAAATTCAGCTTTACATCACAGCTAGTGCTGTAAAATAGGGCCATTCTAAGTCAATATACTGCAGTATTTCCTCTCTCAATCAGTAGAAAATATGGTTAACACCCGGTCACGCATGAAAAAAACATTCCGTCATGTACCGTAAAACTGGTATAATTTTGAAAAATACATATACATTTTTTTATTTATTTTTATATTTAGATATACATTTTTGGTCATACCGCCCAGCACTAATCACAGGAATAAATTACATTTGACCATATATTCAAATAGAACACAGTTACTTTAAATTGTAATAATATTTCACAGTATTACTGTTTTTAATGTATTTTTGATCAAATAAATGCAGCCTTGGTCCGAGTCCAGAGTCACTATATCTTTGTCTCTAGATCATGTGATAGATAAGTCTGATCACAAAATAATAGCACAAGTTGCATGATTTCATGTTTTACTGACGTGTCTTACACAAACAGTGCGGCTTGGGTCTGTAACAGTGTTAGGGGTTTGTTCGAATCTAATGTGTACATGCAGGCTCACATTACCTCCAGAGAGTCTCCTGATATCACCAGCGCGCAGTCGTGTTTCCTCCTGAAGGCGTTGAGCTCAAGGTGGGCTTCGCTTCGAGTGGTTACCTGCAACCCATCGGAGAGCTCAGCATCAGAACTGTTTTTTTCTCACACAAACACACTCATAATTTTCCCAAAAAATGAACCTAAACCAATTTTGGACACATATTTCTTGAGCAGAAAATCAGCATATTAGAATGATTTCTGAAGTATCACGTGACACTGAAGGCTGAAGTAAAGGATGCTGAAAATTCAGCTTTGCATCACAGGAATTAACCCCCAAAGATAATTGAAAAATTCATACAGGGGCATTTTTTTGCTCTCATATTATGAATTGTAGGGGCATATAACTGGATTCTCAAAGGCTACATCACAGACTATTTCTTTATAATTAATCTCAAAACATGAACCAAAACCAATTTTGGACACATAAATCCATCCAAAACTCCTCGCCAACAGAGAGGATGTTTTCTAATTGGTGGACGTTCACATAAGAGCAATTCATCTGTCAATTTCAAACACACCAGACCTCAATCTGGATGCCATTTGTGTCCAGGAGGAAGTCAATCCAGATGCCGCTATGGAAACGAGGTGCCTGTTTTCATATTGTGCCAGCCATTGTCTTCTGTTTCCAGGAACCGCTGCAGCGAGGAAGATTCAACCTTCCTCAGAGCGGCCTATCTTTCTGTGGCAGCACGCCACATGGGAACTCCACAAGAGCTCATAGAGTCACGTTTCACAGAGAAAGGGCACAGGGAGACTTCAGGAAGCTACTTTCCCTGTTTGGATCGATGAAGGCTACTAAACTCAATCAAGCTTTGGAGCCCAATTGTGTTGGAGACATTTGGGTGTGAGACAAGATTTATTGAGCTAGTACACTACTGTTCAAAAGTTGCTTTTTAGATAAATTAATAGTTTTATTTATCAAGGATTTCAGTAAAGAATTGTCAGTAAAGACATTTATAATGTTACAAAAGGTTAATTTTACAAATAAATGCTGTTATTTTGAACTTTCTATTAATCAAAAAATTCTGAAAAAAAAACAATGTATGGTAGTTTCCACAACAATATTAAGCAGAACAACTTTTTTCAACATTGATAATAATGAGAAGTGATTCTTGAGCAGAAAATCAGCATATTAGAATGATTTCTGAAGGATCATGTGACACTGAAGACTGGAGTAATGATGCTGAAAATTCAGCTTTACATCACAGGAATAAATTACATTTTAAAATATATTCAAATAGAACAGTTATTTTAAATTGCAATAATATTTCACATTTGTACTGTTTTTAGATCAAATAAGTGCAGCCTTGGTGAGCATAAACATTAAAAAATATTTTGAACAGTAGTGCATATGTCTGACAGATTATGTCTCTATTTTGGTGAAGGAGGTATATAATATTGGTTATTGTTTCCATTCATTTCAAATGGCAACCACTTGCCATCTTTGCACATAGGCTCCTGTTTCCAGAATTTTTTCTCCCGAAATGACATCCCGAAATACTGTTTGTCTGATGGCACCAAAATAACAAGCACATCCCAAACTAGTGGTCGACCGATATATCGCCATGGCCAATATATCGGCCGATATTTGGCATTTTTCAAATATCGGCATCGGCCGATACGTTTTTCTGTTTGGCCGATGCTTTGACGGCGCGCCAGACTTTTATTTTGACGGCGCTGAGAGCGGCAGCGCATTCTCCCTCTTGTTCGCCGTTGTCCTTAACAGTTCTGTCTAAAGCCCCGTTCACACTAGCAGCGACTTTTGTAAAAAGACTAAATATAATCTAAATCTAAATTAAATCCATACATACAAACAAAAATGAATGAGAAACAGAGCCTACTTTCTTCCATTGCGTATGTTTATCTACGGCGCTGAGAAGAGAACGATCACATGAGCTCTACCGTCTTCTTTCCTATTGGCTGTCGCTCCCGAAAGTCGCTCTTCATTTGCATAAAGTTGAAGGATTCTGAACTTTGCTGCGTCGCTGGACACGTCCCATCCGGTCGCCAACTGCCGCTGTTGCTCGTGTCGCCGGAAATCGCCAGCTCTCCATTGAAATGAATGGGATTGTGTCGCTTTGCTATTGCGTGTCACTTGTAGTGTGAACGGGGCTTAATACGGATAGAATTCTGTCTAATAATCCGATAGAACTGTTAAACAAAGGAATTAAAATGTATACAAAAAGTATTGTAAGGATTGCTTTTATATTATTAGTAATAGAAAGGCAAACATTATAATACTTTCTCGTTTGCCGTCAGCATTCAGCAAATACGCATTTCATCATTTAAACAAATCTTTGAATGGCTAATGAAAATTTAATTTCACAAACCTTGCAAACTTAGGATGCTTTCACACCTGTAGATCGATTGCTTTGTTCCGAAACAGGGATTAAAATTATTACAA
>NW_015644664.1:646110-659341 GCF_001515625.1 Sinocyclocheilus rhinocerous | reverse complement strand
ACACAAACTTCCCAGAATACTGAGTGCTCTGTTGGTTACAGTTTACTTCCTTTTTAATTATATTTTTATTAAATATTTATTTATGGAAAATACTTTGTCATCTAAAGTATAAGTATGTTTATTTTACAAATGTATTTTTTAATCCATTTCCAAATTATTTCAAATTTCTTAAATATTAATTAAAATAAATACATTTATATCGGCTTTATATCGGCCACCCTGCTTTACAAGATATCGGCATCGGCTGTCAAAAAAAACAATATAGGTCGACCACTACCCCAAACCCTTTACAAGAGGCCATCCAAAAAATACAAGTCTTTTCACATTAAGCGCCTCGAGAAAGAATAGGGCACCGCAAAAATATCTACTACAACACATTAATGAAAGATTTGCAACCCGAAAATAAGCATTGCTAATTTTTTCCTGCAGAGATCCTTGAGTTTGTTTAAGGATCTAGAGCCTGTTTCTACGGGTCAGGGAGAAAATGGGAAATATTTTCTGGTGCAAGAAACCCTATTACTTAACCTCAGGGGGAAATAAATCATTACAGAAGAATAAGATATGACCTATTTAAAAATAATGGTTGAAATATGTAGTCTAGAGAGGACTTACAGGCCTGAACACGTGGATGTCCTGATTGCGGGTCACTAGATGGGCGTTTTTGGCTGTGCAGGTTGCAGTCTCTAATTTGTCCCCTGTCAGCATCCAAACCTGGACAAAGAACAGGTTTAGTTAAATGTCAGGCTTGACATTGATGGACCTAAGCACTCGTGTTAACACGTCAACAAACAACTCATTTTAGAGGCGTACAGTGAAATCCTACATGTGACAGACTATATACTTCTTAGAAAAATCAGTGGTACAAAGCTAAAAAGTACAAGTTTGTACCATATTTACCCATAAATGGTACACATTAGTACCTTTAAGGTACATACTATTACCTTTTGAAAGGGTACTGCCTCAGATTTGCAGTGTTGTAGAAATGCAACACTAATGTCTTTTAGACATTTTAGTTTTCCAAATCAATCATGACGTTATAATGCATCGATAAATCCCATCTTTTTATTTTAATTTGAGTTTTTGTCCTAACCAGCTTCAACTGGCAAAAACGTTGCATGTCAAGACATTTTGATAAGCGCTACTATTTTTGGCGCATTGTGCCGGGTAGCTCCACCCACAGTGAAATCTCATTGTCTGTGCATGTTTGTGCATGCTGACACTGACTTTGATGCCAGCGTTGCGCAGTATCTCCAGAGTGGGTCTGACATCAGCCTGTAGCTGGTCCTCGACTCCAGTAAGACACAAGAGCTCCATCTCCATCTCCAGACTCTCTATCACTGTGGCGACCTTCAGCGAACGATCGTGAACGCTCAACTTGGCCTGGACGTAGCGAGCCTGCGGCACATGTGAATGATGGTAGACAACATTTATGGTATTTATTTTACATGACGTTTAAGGGCAGGTGACAGACTGTACAATAAAAGATGGCAAAAGTTGGCAAAGATGCAGGGATTTCTTATTTACTGTATTTGCAATTATTTAATACAAAATATAGAATAGGAATAATACTATATCAATTATGAATATCTTCAATATTTGACATTTCTCATACATTTTGGCATTTTGGTGATAACACTGCACACAGACCAAGTTTCCCATCAAGTAAATAAGGACTGTCAATAAATAAAATAAATAATCAGATGTTTTTTTTTTGGAGTTAATGTGATTATTTTTCAAAGTTTTTATGTGCAGAAATCTTTATATAAATATAATGGATATATTTAATATGTATTTAATGTATACAGTTTCTCTTTTAAGGAAATAAACAACATTTTGTGGGGGTCACTATTAAACTATGTTTAATGCCAAATTAGGTAAACGTTTGTTGCATTAAATAAATACATTAATTCTACATGTCAATAAAAATAAAATAATAATAATAATTATTATTGCTATAATTATTGCTAATTTTAAAATAATAATAATAACAACAACTGTTATTATTTAATTATAACAATAATTTTAAGTATAATAATAATAATTATTGTTGTTGTTTAAATTAGTTATTAATTAATTAATCAAATATAATGATAATAATAATAATCAGTATTATTATTATTATTACTACTACTACTACTATTATGCATTAAAACAGAAAAGCATATTGGCACAGAATTATAAATTTAATCGTTACACCAACACATTTTTGCAAACTGTGCATGGTGAATATACAGGTGCATCTCAATAAATTAGAATGTCGTGGAAAAGTTCATTTATTTCAGTAATTCAACTCAAATTGTGAAACTCGTGTATTAAATAAATAGATGTGGAATATATTTCAATATGGTATTACTGTAGAAATGTAGCAAATTGCTTTCTTATTCAGTTTTATATTAGGTTTTAAACTTAATGTAAGTTTAACAGTTTTTAAAAGAGCATACATATGTGACCCTGGACCACAAAACCAGTCATAAGGGTTCATTTTTTTCCGAAATTGAGATTCATACATCATTTGAAAGCTGTTGGCATAAAAGAAAAATCGATAATTTTGACCCATACAATGTATTTTTGGCTATTGCTACAAATATACCCGTGCTACTTAAGACTGGTTTTGTGCTCCAGGGTCACATATGTGCTAAGCACATAAAAACAGAGGATCACATTAAATCTAAAAAACATTAATTATTATTTTTTATTTATTAACAACATTTATTGGTCTACTGAAAGAAACAGTAACGGTAAGCCCTGATTATTATTATTATTATTATTTGCAAACAAAAAGATTACCAGTACCCTACACTTATTTCCAATTTAAACAACTTGGGGGTCAAGATTGGGGTCATAAAGCCCTGCTAATTTGGAAAATCCTCCCTGTTTTATAGTCATTTCCATTCTACAAACATCTATGGATCTAACAGATGCAATGACACATCTTTCATCACATTTGCTCATGTTTTTTCCATCTGCTATATCTATGTATCACGGTGATTAGCTAAAATGCATCTAACTCTGATCTCCAAACTGCTCTGTTTTTTTTTGCTGAAACCAAAGGAAACCTATCAGACACGTCAAATGAGAAAGCTCAGACCGCTGATACTCCATCGGCAGTCAAATAATCACTGTCAGAATCACACACCCTTGCATTGACCCCTCAAACCGACGTGCCAGTCTGTTGAGTGAAGCCAGAGCGCAGTTTTGAGGGCACGGCCCACAATCGCAGTGAGATAAAGAGCAAACAATGTGTGCGCGAGTCACACAGGAACACACTCTCACTCGGTGACTCACACACTCGGTGAGTCACTGCCGCCCACCCGCTCACACACAATTACACACTTCAGCTCGGAGAGTGGGAACATGGGCCTGGGAGAAGAAACAACTCTTTCTCTGTGCGTGTGGGCGGGGTAACTTTCATTTTGGGGGTGTTCCCTGTGGAAAACATGTTACATTTCTTTTTGACAAATACTGTTGACGATGGATGGTCGCTAGGAAACCGCTTAATCCGGCTAAATATAGATCAGCACCTGGATATTGTCGTTATAAACATCCAAAGGTCACCGTCTATACCAGCCGTTCTCAGGAACCATGTTTCACACACTGAACAAGCAGTACAAAATATGTCACATTAATCTGTGTAGGACAAAAATGCTAAATTATTCATCTGACATAGGCTGCAAGGGAACATGGACATATTAGCCAAATATTTGTTGTGCATAGTCATATTACCAAGCAACTGTAATATGAAATTGCACCGTAAGAGTTTGATTTCAGCTCGACTGGATTTATGGCCTGTGACCATCGAGAACAAAAGACATATGAAGTGTTTTCTCATAAATAACATAACACGGTTAGTTGCATGTTATTATTTAGTATTGTGTTTCATGCTGCCCATGACTTTTCCCATACTATGGAAGTTCAGTTACCAATAACATCAACAGAAGAATGAAACTCATGCAGGTTTGGATGAGGTTAAATGATGACAGAATTTTCATTTTGGGGTAAATTATCCCATTAAGAACCACTGGTCTATGTCTTTAAAACAAACAAACAAACAAACAAATCCACCTCCTCAAATCATTGATGCAAAAAATAAAGGCTGTCAATTTATTGTTTTTAATTACAAAAAATGATCAAAATGATTGCAATGAATAATGCACTCTGTCTTTATCAGAGAAAGTCAACCTTGAATGTAGATCATTTGATTACATTTTTAATTGACTGACAGCTTTACAAAGGTGAATTATTCTGATGTGAGCTCGATTTATTTGTCATTTGACAGTCAAATAGCTGTCAGCCAGTTGTAACCGTCTGTGAAATGCTTTATGAAATGTATCACACAGTTGGTGACATGTAAATCAGATGTGTGTGTGTGTGTGTATATATATATATATTTATTATTATTATTATTATTAGTATAATTGATTAATTATTTATTATCTTTTGTAACAATATACACTACCTTTCAAAAGTTTAGGGACAGTAAAGTTTTTCCTCTTTTTTTGATAGAAATTAATTATTTTAATCAGCAAGAATGTGTTAAACTGATGAACAGTGATGAGACTTGCATTGCTCGAAAATATTTCTATTTTTAATACATTTGTTATTCAACAATGAACCCTGAAAAAAGCATCACAAGTTAAAATAAATTTTTAAAAAAACTAAGCAGCACAACGGTTTCCAACATTGATAATAAATTAGCATATTAGAATTATGGATCATGTGACACTGAAGGCTGGAGAAATGGCAGAAATAAATTACATTTTAAAGTACATTAAAACCATTATTTTAAATTGAAATAATATTTCACAATATTAAAGTTTCAAATGCAGCTTTGATTTTTCTTCAAAAAACATTCAAAATCTTACTGATACCAAACTTTTGAATGGCAGTGAGTATATATATATATGTTATATCATAATTTTTATGTGTGTGTGTGTGTGTAGGGTGTATATATTATATAAATATACTTTTATAAATATATAAATATACTTTTATAATGTTACAAAATATTTCTAATTCAAATAAATGCTATTCAACTTTCAAATTATCAAAAAAAACTGAAAGATGGTTTCCACAAAAACATGAAGCAGCACAACCATTTTCAACATTGATAATAATCAGAAATGTTTTTTGAGCGGCACATCAGCATATCAGAATGATTTCTGAAGGATCATGTGACACTGAAGACTGGAGTAATGATGCTGAAAATTCAGCTTTGCAACACAGGAATAAATGACATTCTAAAATGTATTCAAACCGAAAGCACACATTTTGAATTGTAATCATAATTTACAATATTTCTCTTTTTTACCGCATTTTTATCCATGCAGCCATGGTGAGCATAAGAGAGTTCTTTCAAAAACATCTAAAAGCCCGACCCCAAACCTTTGAATGATCCACAGTTATCCACAATAACTGCTGCATGATGACTCTTCCACATCATTTTCTTTCCATGTTTTTTTGGGCCAAGTCTTTAAATTCTTCATATTAATACACCAATCTATCAGCAATTATTCACCCCAGGATTTTGTTCCATAGCAATCTTTCTAATGAGTAAGCGTTGGAAACTCACCTCAAAATCTTGGTATTGTTCTTCCGTTAGGGATTTTTTGGCCACCACTAGCACCCTCAAGCCTTCCCTGGCCATATTCCCACACTGATAAAGAAAGCAGAAAACAAATTCCCAACATACAAGTCACGAAACCTCTTGGCATAAGCATGACGTCGATTCAAAATCATTTTTAAAAACGTGATATTACCTCCTCCTCAAGCCAGTCGTTGTACTGAACGATACCGGCCATCACCACATCAGCACCCTTCATGTAAAACGTGATCTCTCCTGTGGATTCATCCTAGCAAACATGAGCAGAATATGTTTTATTATATGCTGCATGAGATATCAAGATCAATGATACTCAGATGCACCAAGTGAAACAGGAAGAGTTCGCAGGTAAGCGGGACAGTCTGTGCTGTTTTTTTTCCAAGCATTCATTTTGGGTTTCCTTGATCGTCCTTGAAGGTGTTTTAAAAGGATTCTGCAGAGGAAACCAGGTTCAGTTGCTGGTTTCCTCAAACACTGATACAGGCTTCGGTCCAGGCCAACAACAATAGCTGTGAGCTCATATGGGGAGAGTTAGTCATCAAGCCCAGGGCAGGGTCACAACTTTCTCAGATAGATTTTGGGCTGATCTTCAATTATCGCATTGTTTAAAAGGGTAAAGCACAAACTAGATATTCACATCTTCTTTTTCTGGCGTAAATGCCTGTGCAAAACCCATCTTGAAGGAATAACATTCTGGGCATGATTTTATAGTTTATTATTTTCCAGGCAAAAATAGGAATTAAAATTACGACTACAGACCACGTCTCCAGAACAAGCCACATGATTTGAGGCGTCATTGATGTCCAAAGCATAAATGATGCAAATACAAGCAAACAGACAAAAGACAAAAAACGGACGAAATGTGCCTGATGAAGACCTAATGGTCGAAACGTTGTACAAAGATTTCTTGGAGCAGTTACATCAATATGCAGTCTTTTTTTTTTTTTTGCTTGTATTTGCCCCATTTTTGTTCTGCACCTGAGCCCTTATTGGGTTAATGCGATGTGCACACCTTTTTTGTATTTTTGACAAAGCATAAATGTTGCAGGACAAGTTACATTCCTAAGTTTAATACCTTTTGGGCTAAAATAAATAAATATATATATATTTTTAAAAATATTAAAAAAATATTTATAAAATAAAAAAATATATACAGTCAAACCAAAAATGATTCAGACACCAGATATAATGTTTGATATTTTTTTTACTAGTGGGTGCAGGACCCTATAGTTCATTTATGTAAGTGAGGATAGCAAAATAAAGTAAACTGTAACATATTGTTCTTCATACAGTGGACTACCAGTAAAATGTATACAAATTTGGGACCAAAAATTATTCACACTTTGATCTGACCATGTTTTGCTTAAGTGTTTTTTCTTTCATTGCTAATGCGACCTTTTTACACCACAGACTGAACAAAATTAAGCATTGCTTGGTAATTGGTTGACCTAAATTGGTATTATCTAATTGTGTACTTAAATTTAACAGCTGACAGCTATTCAACCTAATTCATTACATACCTTTCTATCAAAGTTATCTGATATTATCAAGATGAATTTGTTCTGATACAGTTTAACTCTGAGTTCTTGTCATATTTTATTACCATTTTCTAAACTATAGTGAATAAACTGTGATTATGTGAGAAATGTTGAAGGTGTCTGAATACATTTTGGTTTGACAATGTTAATTTTTGTTTTTTTCTCCCTAAATTAAATTTTAACCCAAAATGTATGTTTGTTCATAACACTTCATCTAATGTAATTAAATTTAAATGTTCAGTTATGCTCACCTTTTGGGTTAAAATAAAAATAAATGATAAAATTTTAACCCAAAATTATGTTAACCCAAAATTTATGTTTGTTCATAGCACTTTAACTAATGTTATTAAATTGAAATTTTTTAAACGTATTAGTACATGTAGAAATGAACATGCACCAAGTTTAATAAATGCTGCAAAAGTATTTTTCACTGTTAGTTCATAATACCTGATACATAAACAAATGTTAACAAATTTACTGTAAAAGTGTGACCTTTTCATTTATCCACCATTATTAATCAATAATTGTTCTCTTGTGTGACAAATGATTTTTTAAAAAGTACAAATGTGTAGTTTCTCAATTAATGAGATCAACCTGCAATTATACAAAAAAAATTAAATAAAAATGTCAACTACACTGTAAAAATGACTTTTCAAAGTAAATAAAACAAAGATTATTGAAGTATGTTTTACTAGAAAATACTAATTTAGTCTTTCTACTTAAAATTCAGATTCAATTTGTTACTTGCCGTTTCTTTGTAACTATTTGTTAAATTTACTAGCAATTTCTGTGAAAATTCAAAATAAATGTAAATCCTATACCATTTTTTTAGTATAGCCATTAAAAATTAAAAAAACACATCTGTCATAATAAATGTAGTACTGAAAATTCTTCTACTTTATGTTTTTCTATTTTAATACACACTTTTTCATGTCATCTCAGACTTCTGGTTCCCTTCTATTTGTCAGACAGGTCATTTTTTTTTAAGTTAATGAAGTTTGGGACACTTGTGTTTCTGTGTCTGTATGCGACACTCACTCGCACTATGATGCCCATGCGCTTGCTCTCGTAGGTAAAGGGGAAAATCTGCAGGATGGTGAAGTTCAGTATTTGTCCACTAGGTGTCCTCAGCTGCATTGAAGACTGATCTCTACCGACCAGCGTCAGACCGACACTCTCCGTCCACTGAACCAGAGACACCTAGTGCATAAGAGGGAGAGACAGATCTAAGGAGAAATCACTATATATATATATAAAACCATTTTATGAGTTCTCATGAAACAAATGTCATAAACAAACAGGAAGCAATCAGTCTGGCTTCTTCTCAGCGCTCTAAGCAAATTAATTAAACATGTCATGCGAACTCCAAATCAAACACAGAACTTTTGCGTTTTACATCTCAAATTGTTTCCTGCAACTGTTTTTTGGATGTGTGGCGCAGAAAATGCAAGTATGCAATGGGCCACCAATTATAAGTGTGTTCTCTTCTGGGAACATGTGAAGATAAAGGCAAACCAGATGCCATCCATTAGTGTGACGCTGAAGGGGGGTATTTTCTGGGAGGCAGAAGTTATTGCCCAATAACTTCCAGACCAAGGGTTACAGAGAGATCAAAAAACCCGATTTCATATGCCCTCCCTGACTAGCTGCTAATAACACATCTCACAGTATCCAGATGGGCGGACTGCTGCCCAAACAACAGCCCTCGCTGTTACAAACCAACAAATGAGGCTTATCCAAGCTATGTGTAGAAAGCGTGATGCCACTTTAAAGCATTTTGAGTTTTTTTTGTCTCAACCAATGCGAGCATTTGGGGAGGGCCTAAGACAGCAGCGCTCACATGAATGCTCCTGATAAAATTATTTAGGCTAAGCATCAACATTCACAACCCACTGTTCACTGTTATTTTTAACAGAAAATAATGAAACATGCTCGTAATCACGACTTCATAAGTGGGAAATAGTAAGTTTCCGATAGCACGTGAAGACAGCAGAGAAGCCTCTCACTCAGCACAGTGGAGTGCAGCATTTTGTTAACTTTGTGGTTTATTATTTTCAGTCGTTTGGGACGCGGTAACACACAGCCCTCTCACAATATATTGCTTTACTTATTTATTAAAAAAAAAAAAAAAAAAAATTTAAATATATTTATTTTTGGTATCTGTGTAAATCATTGGAAAAAACAAGTAAATTGTCACAGAATTTTTTCTCTTACAAGAAATTTGTCTACTCATGTTTTATAAATGTTATTTTAAGTTTTTTAATTATCCAAATATTCATGTATTTATTTAATTTAAATGCTCATGCTTTATGAGTATTAAGCATTTAAATTATCATTCTATTAAAAAAAGTAATGTAATTAAAAAGGTTTTATATATGTAAAACTATTTAAAAATATTTAAATTGCATTGAATCGATCAAAAGTGACTTTAATAATGTTATAAAATATTTCTATTTCAAATAAATGCTGTCCATTTTTTTCAGAATTCTTTAAAGGATAGGTTTTTTGAACTTTCTGTTCTTCAAAGAATTAAAAAAATGTATGATTTAAATATTTTTATTTCAAAATTAATACATTTAATATATTTATTTAAATTAATATATTGGTTTAAAATATGTATTTGTTCTGAAACTAGCATTATTTATAAATAAATATATATACATTGATTTTAGAATGAATGGCCAGTATCATCATGAATAAGACTGTGGTACCTCATCCGGACTGGAGGCCTGGTAAACCCTGCATGTGTCTTCATAGTGCATCTCAGCTTCTGCCTGATCCGTCACACCGTTGGACTCGTATACCGGGGTCACGTTGTGCACCAGTGCGATGGCCTTCACTGCCTCGTGCACTCGACTGCTGATGGTCTTCCTCACTTTGGTGGTGCCCGGTGCACGAGAGGCCTGCAGGTCTTGAGGAGGCTGTGGAGATCAGATTCAACATGACTGTCTAGAACGTTTAAGCAAAAATGACAATAAAGCAATTATTATGACTAATTTGTTAAATGTAACACTTAAATCTCCTACTTAGTGACTGAAACCATTATTGAAGTTAGACTAAGTCATTTTATAATTACACCATGGTTTAAAAGTTTTAAAGAAATAGTTTTATTCAGCAAGGATGCATTAAATTGATCAAAAGTGATATTTACTATTACCTATTTCAAATAAATGCTGTTCTATTAAACTTTCTATTAATCAAAGAATCATGGTTTCCACAAAAATGTTAAGCAGCACAACTGTTTTCAACATTGATAATAATTAGAAATGTTTCTTGAGCAGCAAATCAGTACATTAGAATGATTTCTGAAGGATCATGTGACGCTGACGACTGGAGTAATGATGAAAATTCAGCTTTGATCACAGAAATAAAATACATCTTAAAATATATTCACATAGAAAAAGTTTATTTGAAATTGTAATAATATTTCACAATATTACTGTTTTTTGTGTGTGTTTTTCTTACATAAATTACTAAAAAAAAAAACTTTGGAAACTGGCCATACCATTTTACTAATACTTTTAGTTACTGAATAAAATCTGAGTAAAAGTAGAGTAAATAGAGTGATTTCTCTCAACTCATCCACTATCTTAGGTCAATTTCTCTCTACTAAGCTTGCCACAATGCACTCTGGGATCGCTTTCTCCACAAAGGATACATGCGATGCCAATTTTTTCAAAATAAGGAATCTCAAACACGTATAAAAAACATTTCTTCACATGTAAAACAATTTTAGTGTAAAGACAATACATAGTGCACAAATAAAACTGCATTCTCATTATTTTGACTCTTTATGACCAGATTTGAAGCTAAATGAGCACTTCAGGTTGACAAAATGATCAAAATATCCATGTCTCTGATTGCTGATAAACCGACCCTTGCTAATATCCTGAAAAAGGACTCAGAAACGCTCCCAGATGTGTTACATATATGAACAATTACCTTTAGCACTGAGCTACTATTTATAGAGCGCACATTTCCGAGGGCTAATGACAGAGTTTGTAAGTTCCTATATAAGCTATTGAGAGGCCGGAGTACTTGTAACCCCGGTTTCCTGCCTCAGTGACCTCTGGTGTCAAACGGACAAAACATATCAGTGAGAGGCGAAAGGGACTCATTTTACAAGGACTTCACTCTGTTTGCTGGACAAAAGCTCAACAATTGTGCTTTGTGAAGGCTTTTCTAAACAGGAAGGTTATGCATCCAAATCTGGATATTAAAGGTGGGTGGTATGATCAAAATCATATATAACAGATAAATCTAATCTACGTCATTGATATGATATATTTATGCCTTTTGCAGTTGCTTTTATCCAAACTACACATTTTATCAGTTCATACATTCCCTGGGAATCGAACCTATGTCCTTGGTGCTGTTAAAGCCATGCACAATACAGTTATATTTAGGTCTCAACTTTTGGATTCAATTTCATTGTTTTCCATTAGACTTTCAAAAAAATTTATTCTTTATTAAGAGGACTGGTTCTATTAAAATGTTATTTAAAAAAAAAAAAATCTAGGTTTGCTGTGCTTGTTTTTGTAGCGCTGCACAATTTTGCCAACATTTTGAGATTATATATCAATACGACTAAAAAAAATATTTATTATTATTATATAAGTAACTTATTCTTCTTATTCTACTTGTTCTTATTCTATGGTTTTATGTAGAATTTTTAAAAAGCTTATAAAATATATATATATTTTTAATTTGACATAAAAGATTACATACTTATATATATATATATATATATATATACTACTGCAATATTTCATGTATAGTAAAAAAAATTAATTGTGCACAGGATAATAATAAGAATTAAGAAAAATAATTTTATTTTACAGTACAGGTATAAAATTACAATAATATTTATGGATGCCTTATTTATTTTTAAATGTTAAACCATCATCTTCTCATTACAAATTTTAGAAAAGATGGTTGGAGCATGCTGTATCATTGTACCTTTGCACAAATGACATATGCATTGTGATACTTTGCCCAAAAACTGAATTAGATGCAAAAATTGGATGCAAGCATGCTCAGTTTTCCATGCAGGGAATCCTGGGAAATACCTGAGTGTAAGCGCTGAACACATGACTCTGCACTTCATCCATGGAGTCCATCCCGTACGCCACGGTTCCAAGATGGAGTCGTCGGAACACCATCTCATTCTGAGTGAGAGTCCCTGTGAAAAGCATCAACATTAGTGGAGTTTGAGCCATCTTGCCTAAACAAACAGATCTGCTTATATGATTATAACTACAGGTAGTCATTTTTGCAGATGATTTTAGTAACATTTAGTGTTGTTTTTAACTGAATCTAAAATTATTAAACGTAACTTTCAATATTTGAAATAAAGCTCAAATATAATAAAACATATAAAATAAAAACTAAACGTAAAGATAAATCAGAAATGTATACAAAATAGTTTTAAGTTGAAATACTAAAATTTCTAAATACCAGTTTAAAAATGAAAGATAAACAAAAAATATTTAAAAAAACTAAAACTTATAAAAATGACAAAAGCACAAAACAAAATGACTAAAACCTAAAATAAAGTTAAAAAGAAAACTGAAAATGTAAAAATAAAATACATAATACTAAAATAACACTGGTGACATATTCAGCAGCACGTATTTATAGGCTGCTGTCCCTTTAAATCCGACTGCACGGATCCAGTATATTGATACACATCCGATTTCTTTCTCAGCCGTTTACATTCATCCCACAGCAGAAACTATAGTCTGAGAAAGTTCAAACATGATTAAAGGCAAGTGAACAGTCAGTAACAAAAAAAGAAAGAAAAAGAAAAAAAAAAAGAAATACTCAATTTACAAGCATAGATAATATAAACAGTAGTATTCAGGCACAGAAATTTAATAATTAAGTGTAAAATAACACTGCATAGTGTTCACTGTATGAATTAAATTTAGATTAATCTTTGTTATAGCTGTTTTGTTGTTTGATTAACATTAGTGACATATTCAGCAGCACGTATTTATAGGCTGCTGTCCCTTTAAATCCGACTGCACGGATCCAGTATAATGATACACATCCGAATTCTTTCCCTGCTGTTTACATTAATTTAAAACATAAC
>NW_015644664.1:636714-645774 GCF_001515625.1 Sinocyclocheilus rhinocerous | reverse complement strand
GCGAGATGCGGCTTGTGCGCGCGCTTCAGGTGTGAGTCAGACAGCAAGACGAGACGGCAAAGAGTTGTTTTCTGCAACTTATTGCACTTAACTCTTTTTAACGTCAAGCAATTCTCTGCTATATGCGTCGAACTAAAACTTTGACCTTTTGCAACATTTTGATTTAAGTAGCCTATTATTAAAATGATTCAGATATCGCACTCCCTTGCGATATGCATATTGCGATATTTGCATTTGCGATATTTCGATACATCGTGCAGCCCTACTGGTAACATTTACAGGTACAGCTCAAATGTCTAGATCAAGGTCACAACAGGGTAATTGTAGTTAACTAAATCTAAAACCATTAAAAAAACACATTTTAGTTACTTAACGTTATTAAGTTATAAGCTTAAAATAAACAGTAAAATAAACGGAGTAACGGAATTACTGAAATAACAAACTATAAAAACAAACTTCTAGTCAACATTTCTCATTTTAAACTTTTAGGAAACATTTCTTATTTTAAACTTTTAGGAAACATTTCATATTTTATTTTAGTTAAACTTATGTACTAAAATAACTAAAATGGACATAAAAATGAAATCAAACTATATAGACATTTAAAAAAAAAGAAGCAAAACTCCTAAAATGACAAAAACAACTAAATGAACCTTTAATTAAAATTTTTATGAAAATGAAAAAAATAAATAAAAACTTCGTTCAAAATATTAATAAAACTGTATAGTATCTCAATTACACTAAAATAACACCGGGTTCCAATGGTTGTAGTTGGGTTCGAACGTACAATCTTTCAGCCTAGACCTTCTTACTAATACACCACAACATGTTTTGGCTGTAAAATGTAGTTACAGCAATTATCTTATAAACTATTTTTAATCAGTAGGCAGTATACAGTACAGTATGCAATACACTAGTATTCGAATTCAAACATAGCCAATAAAAGAGCAATATCTGTGAAAGGAACAGTCAGCCTCTAACAACCTCCCCTGATCGACATGCACTTCCTGTAGCCAAAAAACTCAAACTAAACAATATAAACACTAATGGCTTGTTAATGACAAAGAGCCTTGGGTTCGTTTCCTGACACCTCTCGTGTCGGCCGCTCTTAAACAGAGCCTCTCGGTAGTATTTCAGTCAGGCGTCGCTGGTCTACCCCTTACATTACGATGACCTCTGACCCCCTTTATTCACTGGCTCAGTCAAGCTACATCAGCGTCCGTGTGGGAAACAGGCTGTAATTTTACAGGCAGTCGAATGCATAAATTTGAAAGGTAGCGCTGGCTGACTCTGTGCCGTAAGTGTGCGAGGATGAGAACCTTCAGCTCATCTCTGATTTAAGGCTGTAATAAGTGGCATGTCTGCGCTCTCGGCACACAAGTTTAAGCCCCATGGTAAGAGCCTCAGCTACCTGTGAGAAACTTTTAAAAACGCTTCAACACTATCAACTCTCAAACACACCAGCACAACGCTCTTATTTCTGCTTTGGCTCATTCAGAAAAGCCCTTTGCATTAAGGAGCGTAAATTTAACTGTCAAAGCCATGACTTCCTTTTACCTTTTCTCCCGAGTCACATAAAAATGTTCATTTTTACAATTAACTTCCCCTTATATAAAGGTAACTAGACTTTTTCTAAAGAAAATACATGAGTGGTGATTGGCTCTGTTGTGATGTGGTTGCTAAGATGTTCTGATGGTTGCTAGGGTGCTGCTAATAAACAATATTAAAACAATATATTAAACCAATAATTTCCACAATCCAGCCAAATATTTCCCACAGTATATTCTGCTTTACTCTAAAACGCACTACTGTTCAAATGTTTGGGCTCGGTACAATTTTTGTTTTAATGTTTTTGAAAGAAGTCTCTTATGCTCACCAATTAAAAATACAATAAAAACAGTAATATTATGAAATATTATTACAATTTATAATACCTACTGAACACATTGTGAAATGTAATTTATTCCTGTGATCAAAGCTGAATTTTCAGCATCATTACTCCAGTCTTCAGTGTCACATGATCCTTCAGAAATCATTCTGATATACTGATTTGCTGCTCAAGAAACATTTCTGATTATTATCAATGTTGAAAACAGTTGTGCTGCTTCATATTTTCGTGGAAACTGTGATTCATTTTTTCAGGATTATTTTGATGAATAAAGAAGTTCCAAAGGAACAGCATTCATTAGAAATAGGATTTTTTTTGTAACATTATAAATCTGTCACTTTTGATCGATTTAATGCATCTTTTCTGAATGAAAATATTAATTCATTACAAAAAATAAACAAAAACTGATCCCAAACTTTTGAATGGTAGCATACGTTGTAACTGAAGTTAAATATGTTAAAAATCCAACTAAAATCTGTCACCTTTTGTCGCTTTGTTAGCAAAAAAGCAGATTTTACACAAGCTTTTACAGTTAAATGAAATCATACCAGTTTTGTCTGTGAGCAGATAAGAGATCCGGCCCAGCTGCTCTGGGAAGGTACTGGCTCGGACTACTGTCCCGGGGATTTTAGAGTCTTTCTTGATCATCCAACTGAACACCATTTTGCCCATGTCCAAATTCACACGCAAACTGAAAATAAAGCATAACAAGTGCTAGACATTAAGGATGCACCAATACTAAGTTTCTCTGCCAATACTGATTATTCAGAATAACATCTGCCTATACCGATAATTTATCGATATATATCTCTCCCTACTAATGCTGTAAGCTATAAGGGAGCCTTCTCATTTGGTACATTACTATAATATCAGAGGTTAAAATTGACAACAGAGCACAAACTACTATATTTCACTGCTTTAACTGATTTATTTTCAGATATAATAATTACACTCAAATAAAAACTGAATTTGTATACAACTCAACTGCACATAAGGTAGTTTTTATAATAACATAATTTTTGATTGACAGCATATAATTGGCCCTAATCACTGACTGTTTTTAACCAATTGGCTGAAGGCCGATAATGCAGCTGCTTTATATCGGCTGATACCAATTATTGGCCGATACATTGGAGCATCCCATTATTGGCTTTTCAGCCACTTTTAGGAGAGAGTACTAGAAATTATACAGGAATGGGATCAAAAAATCTTGCAAGCATTTGAAACTCTTGCTCAATATGTATTACAATTTGTACAGTTTGGTAGTCATAAAATGTCAAATGTAAGTTGATTAATCATTTAAGCTTTACTGGACATTCAGCATGAGAGATATCAAAGTATGATCTAAAATTCCTCGAAATAAAGAATGCAAAAGAAGTGCTGCACGGGGTATTGGGTTTCTAGTCTAGTATGATCTAAAATTATTGACAGCTGTAGACTTTAAGCTGACATATAGAGGAGAATAACTCCTACCTGATGGGGACGATGTTGGAGAAGAGCAGAAGGAAGCGGAAGATCTGGAGATACCAGCGTCCAGCGAAGTGCTGCAGAGCCACCATGACCAGAGACACCACCACCAGAGCACCAAACAGGATCTTAGTCAGACAGTTCACTTCCAGGTCAAACAGGCCGATCTGCAACAGCACATCACATACAATAGGAGTGTGACACAGATTTCAAAGTTTTGGACTTGGTCTAAATTTATGTTGACTTTAGGATACTGCTAATTTTACCTTGTGTCTTGGGTTGGAGGTGTTCATTACACTGCGCAGCTCTTTACCGGTGTAAATCACCACCCCAACCACTGTGCCTTGGATTAGAGAACAAAACATTTAAGAGGAATATCCAACAAGCTTTTCTCAGCTTAAAAAAAGGAATGGCTGAGAAGCATTAAGCCACTTTGAGTCTGACCGGAATTTTGCAGGACGTTTTGTTTTTTATTTTTTGCAGCCAAAAATGGCTGAATTTGCCTCAGCTTTTCTCAAAAATCACAGAAATATTTGCAGCATTTTTTGTTGTTGCTTCAGTGAAAACCCACCAATAATCATGACGTAGTTTATGTAATTAGTGTCAGTGACAGTAAAAGTACAACTGTAAATATTTTTGTGCATAATCTCTGAAATTGCGGTTCTGGTCCCTCATGCACATGGCAATGGTGATATACTAGCAACAACAACAAAAAAAAAACGTATAATTCTACTTTGCTGAAAAAACACAATTGTGTTCCTGATTATACGCTTTACATTTTCAATGTAATAAATGATTACTTTATGTTTTTCCAATTTCAAAATTCTATTATTCCCTATTGTTTTTAATATCAGTTTTTTGTTGTATTATTAGTGATTGCATTCACTCGAAATATTAAAAAACTGCAAGTCCAGTAAATTAATGTACTTATTGGAATCTAATCAACTGGTGAATATATTCATATTAATTTAATCAACCACATTCATTATTACATTTAGTAGTTTAATAGTATCTTTAAACTAATCAAATAAGACAGTAATGCAAGCTTCTGTTAACAATGCATAGTTCACTTGGATTTCCATTCAAATCTGTGATTGATATATATTATTAATTATTAATATTTTTCTGCTTGTAAGACATTATTTTCTGCTGTTTACCAGAAGCAATGACAGTGCTCGCCCAGAGAGTGTTCTCAATGCTCAGACTTTCATTAACTGGAGGGTCTCCATCTTCCTGTCAGATGCAAAACAAAAAGCATGTCATGCAATGAGAGTTTAGTCAGTTCTCAAACAACGAGCGATGAGATGTGCACTCACTCTAGTGAAGGTACCGATGAAGTTATGGATGTCAATGTTCGGTTCTTCAGCATAAACAAATGACCTGATCTGCAGTAGATCCTGAGGAAATGTAGAAAACAACTTCTTTAAGCCATTTATGACAACATGAAATAGCATTCAAAACAAATTTAACTTCCATGATTAGCCTCCACAATAATACCAGCAAACACTGTAATGATGAAAATTAAGGCTTTTATGGATAATATTTATAGTCAACAATTCTTAATGTCAGGTTCTGCAATTCCTTTTGTTCAACACTGCAAAAAATGCTTTTCTTACTTAGTTTTTTTGTCTTGTTTTCAGCCAAAATATAAAAAAATTCTTAAATCAAGAAGGATTTTCTAGATAAGTACAAATTATTGTCTTGTTTTCAGAAAAAAACAAGTCAAAATTAAGTGAGTTTTTGCTTAGAACAAGCAAAATAATCTTATTTCAAACAGAAAACAAGATTATTTAGCTTGTTTCAGGCAAAAACTCACTTAATTTTCTACATGTTTTTTCTGAAAACAAGACAATAATTTTTACTTGTCTAGAAAACCCTTCTTGATTTAAGAATTTTTAGATATTTTGGCTGGAAACAAGACAAAAAAAACTAAGTAAGAAAAGCATTTTTTGCAGTGAAGGTAATGCTTTTTGTGAATACTCAAAATGTGTGAATGTGGTACTTTTTCCGCCCTACACTATGACTGTTTACATAATTTCAAAATTGCATTTTACATTATATTCACTTATTAAGTATATATAAATACTTCATATATTTTATATATTTATATATTAATTATATAAAGTATATATTTATATACTTATACTATATAGTATATACAGTGGGTACTTGCAAGGAGGAATGGCAGAGGATCCCCAATTCCAGGTGTGAAAAACTTGTTGCATCTTTTCCAAAAAGACTCATGGCTGTATTAGATCAAATGGGTGCTTCTACTAAATACTGAGCATTTTTCAGTTTTTCTTTTTTAATAAATCTGCAAAGATGTCAACAATTCTGTGTTTTTCTGTCAATATGGGGTGCTGTGTGTACATTAATGAGGAAAAAAAATTAACTTAAATGATTTTAGCAAATGGCTGCAATATAACAAAGAGTGAAAAATTTAAGGGGGTCTGAATACTTTCCGTACCCACTGTATATTAATATACTTTATTACCTATATACTATTACATGCAAACAAATGACATTAAAGTTGATTTTGACTTTCAATAAAACAAAAAATACCATTGTTAGGTTAGTGCAACACTTGTTTGAAAATATGTCTTTGTCTGCAATTGTGAACTAGCTAAAGATCAGATCTTACTGTGTGATGAATGTATGCAAAAACCCAAGTAAATCCAATGCTCTTTTATGACTTTTAATAACATAAACGAATCATGGACTAAACTCACAGCAGCGGTAGGAAGTCTCTGTGTACAGGCCACAGGGAGGCGCAGTTTCCAATCAGTTTCTCCATCCAACTGATCAGTCCTCAGAAAACAGGAGCCTTTATGATGAAAAACAGGGGGAAAAATGTCTAAATATACATCTAAATATTTTAGGATATAAAAAAAGTCAGTTTGATATCCCTAATCATTGTTTCTGGAAACATTTGAAACAGAACATTTTATTGTAATGTCTTTCTGGTGAACTCCAGAGGGCAGTGGGACTCAAAAAGACATGTTTCTGTTTTACTGAATAGCTTATATAGTACCTTTTACCCACCGCATGCAGTGTCTAAACTGATCAAATGTGCTCGCCAGCAAAACTGAAGTGCTAGTCATGCAAACAACTCCAGTAAGCCTAAAGCTAGTGCTGCCATTAGAGCGTGTCACCCACCCAGCCCCCACTCATTTAAAGATATGTTGCTCTTCCATTCAACCCTGGACTCTTAATAATTGCCTAATGGTGTCCATCTGTGGGGCAGATAACAATGCTTCCCTTCCCGTAACACTAACACATCAAGCACTACTGGCAACTTCCACCTCCCAAAAAGGAAATCTCAGCCAGGCGGAATTCCAGCACTGAAAAAAGCTCATCGGATCTATTTAGACAAATTAGTAGCTACTCATTTTTCCAAAACCTACAAAAATGGAGACTAAAAAGTTGTATTTGAGTGTTTTTATCTTAGCAACAAAACTACACATTAAAGCTTTACCCGATTTGCTTATTCAGATGTATCATTGTCTTTGTTCGTTCCTGATGGCACTTTAAATTTGTTTGCAGTGTCTCATCTTTAAATTTTTAGCTACTTTGCATGCCTTGATTTTCCTTCTGGCTACCTTGAAATTTGAAAGACAAAAAGATTGTCATTCAAGATCGCATCAGTCTCAACACAGGATCTACTGTGAGGTGAACAGATTTCTAGTTCAAAAGTCAACTTATCAGTGTGAAATACACTAGATTTGTGATTATGGTAAATGTAGTAAAGTGATGAAGTATGAAACATCATACTCTAAATGATATTTAGTCGTCAGCACACTTATGAAATTACGTGTCGACAATGATGTCAAAATAAATTGGTAATATGTTAATCATCTAAATAATTACTGCATGAATCTAACGGAATAAATTTAAGAAACTGGTAAGTAATAACTACGGAGTTGTTTTTACTATATAAATATAAAGCAATATAAAAATAAATATATAGAAATAAATAATAGAAATATATGTTCTGTCAGTAAAGTTTGTTTGTGATTGTTTTTAATTGTCTTGTTTAATGAGTTCATTTTTTTATTCTAAAACAAAATAAAGATCAAATTAAATTTTAGAAACTGGTAAGTGATAACTATGGGGCCTTTTTTGCTATATAAATATAAAACAATATAAAAATATACAAATAATATAAATATAAAGTTTGCTTGTGATGTTTTTTTTCTTTTTTTCTAAAACTAAAAATAAAGATGAAAATAGAAACTGGTAAGTAATAACTATGGGGCTTTTTTTTACTATATAAATATAAATCAATATATATAAATACATATTTACAAATTATATAAATATAAAAATATGTTCTGTCCGTAAAGTCTGTTTGTGATTGTTTTTAATTGTTTTGTTCAATAAGGTAATATTTTTTCTAAAACTACACATTGTATCCAATCATATAATGTTTTTTAAACAAGCATGAACAGGACACTGGAAACTGGCACGTCTGGTCACACTAACCTAAAGCAGTCAGTGTTTTAAAGAGAATTTCAAAAATCACATTGCATGCCATCTTTCTGGGCAATTTCAGCGTAGATCATTAAATGTCTGAGGTTCAGGCTAATCCCTCCATCTACATGCAGTTGCCCTCGCGGCCATGTCATTTCCCCTGCCCTTTTGTTTGGGAAATTTGGATGAATGACCGACAGATGTTTACCATTTCTTTCAGAGGTCCTTAGGAAGATCATGTCAGCAGGAACACGCTGATTCTATAAAGGGAGAGATAGGGATTGAAAGAGAGAAAAACAAGGTAAAAGATAAAAAGTAAAGGCACAGACTCAAGCATGTCGTCAGCAGCAGTCACCTTGGTTTAGTTGTATGAGTTCAGTTTGGCTTTAATCTACTCAATTACCAGTATTCGGCTGGTTTTAAGAGAACGGCCCGCAGCAAATCACTGGGTGGTGCCCCGTGGCAGCTCTGACCGCCCGTTCCACCCGGCCTGACCCCCGCTTCACTCCCAGCTCTGTTTGTAGTTATTAGAAGAGGAATTCGCCACACTATTAAACTCGGCAGATGTTTCAAAACATCGGACAGGACTTCGGTATCTCAAACGTGGGCTACGCTTTTAATCAATTAGGCTTTTAATATATGTAACCCATAACCCACATGCAAGCTCTAAATATTAAACCCAATTGGATTTTCCACAGATTAGGGTTAGAAGATCAAACATATTACATTGAAGGTGAAATACAACCAGAAAGCTGCTGACATAATTGATTTATCAAGTCTGAATAATTCAAATACTACAAAATCTGTGACAATTCACCCCTCAAAATTAAAAAGAAATATTATATTATATTGATATATGTTGAATTTTTTCAGTATGTTCATGACAATCAAGCACATCTTTCTCCTAATTTTCATTAGCATAATGAAAAAAATTGTTTGATTTATGCATTCTTTTTCAATATTTTGTGTTAATGTAATACAGTAAACAAGTATTAACAGTATTAAAAGCAATAGAAACCTAATTTGAAATATATGTATAACAAAATAAATTCTAGATTTTAGAAGTCTCTAGAAGTCATGATATTGAAGTAATTTTTTGTAATATAGTAAAAATACTGCATTAATAACAGTATAATAACAGTAACCTAATTAAAAAAAGATAAATTCCAAATGCTGAGATGTGTGTATGTATGTATATGTGTGTGTGTATATATATATATATATATATATATTTC
>NW_015644664.1:630544-636704 GCF_001515625.1 Sinocyclocheilus rhinocerous | reverse complement strand
TGTTATCTGTTATCTGTTTTTTCAAATGAAAAATATACTGTGTGTGTGTGTATATATATATATATATATATATATTTCACATCTCATAGATTTTTAAAGCCATGACATTGAAGTAATTTTATGTAATATTGTAAAAATACTGTATTAATAGTAATCTAATAACAAAACAAAAAAATGTGTGTGTATATATATATATATATAATACTGAAGATAATGAACTTTTGCATTATGTTCATAACAATTAAGCACATTTTCCACCCACTTTTCATTACAATAATGCAAAAATGATCAAAGTTTAATTTGCGTAATTAAAAAAAAATATATTGTGTTAATGTAATACTGTAAACAAAATACTGTATTAAAAGCAAAATAAACCTAATTTGAAATATATGAATAACAAAATAAATTCTAGATGCAAAGAGACGTTAATGAGAATTTGGTGAGGAAAACAGTAAAATAATGCTCTAATGCATTTTCTTTATGCAAAACATGCAAATACTATTATGATAAAAAAAAATATATTTTTTTTTTCTTTTAAGTTTGGGGTGAAAAGAATGTGAGCTGGGAATGCTTTCATTAGATTCACACATGAGGTTGCCTAATAATAAAGGTTTTTACAGTGCTTTTTTAACAAAACCAGATTGAGCGCAGCATGTGTGAGCCGTCTTTCTGTGTAAAATCAACATTTTTAAGAAAATTAGCCTGGTGGGTAATTGGAGACTGCGGACGTGTCTCAAATTTCATGTTCTCAGACTTCGCAGGAGGAAACCAACAGCGCAATTCCCTTACAATAGGCTTCAGTCTGAATGGCAGAAAGGCAACAGTTGAACAAAAGGCAACACTAAATACCAGAGTGGAATTAGGCAGGATTACTAATAACCAACCACTGGCCTCGGGTCACATGTTTCAGTCATTCAAAATGATTGACAGCTCTTTTCAGCATTAAAAGCTCATAGACCTTTTTGATCCACTGGTTACTTTAATAAATAAATAAATACAATCCAAATATTCTATGTTGGAGTTTTAGATCTATAACAAAACTAAGCTCTAGTGTGTGAAAACCTTACATTTTGAAAATGCACATTCAAGCACAATCTTCGTTTTACATATACATATAAAGCTTGTTATGTCTTACCACCCCACTGAGGGGTCCAATTGCCCTAATCTCAGGGGAAGGTAAACAGCTAAAGCATTGAGAGGTATGAGATGCCATTTGTCAGAAGATCTCAATACCTAACAATGAGAGAGCTGATTAGCAAACCAACCTTTTCAACAATGATAAGATCTCCAACCTGGATGCCGCTACTTTTCACCTTCACGGTTCCTGCGGAGAGAGATAAAGTGAAAATCAGACAGATGCATTTCAAAAAAAGTTGTAGCTGACGCATTCGATGATTATTTTAAACATTTAAAAGCAATCTGTCTGAAAAAGCAATGCCTAAAATCTGGAAAATCTTCAATTGATCTAGAGTTCCCACAATTGTTAGGGCAATTTCTAGCCATTTGCATATTTCAGAGCAAAGAAAGAAAGTAAAAAAAATTACATTAAAAAAAAAAAGATTTTTTGCAGATAATTTTGCTAATATTCACTTGAAAACTGAGGTATGTACGCTCAGATCAATGAGGCCTACGATCAATCAGTTACAAAAATAAATACAAAACCTGTGCTAAATGAAAGAAGTTGACACATTGAATTCAAGATTTGATAATAATTTAGCTTAATGAGAAATTGTAGGTCAGTCATTTTTAACAAGAAACACCACAAGTGTAATAAGATTGAAAAAATAATAATAAAATGAATAAAAAGTACAAAAATCTGAAAAAGCAATGCCTAAAATCTAAAAATCTTCAATTGATTTAGTTTCCACAACTTTTGGAGCAATTTCTAGCCAATCTCAGATCAAAACACAACTACAAAAGCTCATAATTTAAAAAGAAATCCCCTGATATTTCCAGGATTTCCATGACTTTCTGTTCAATCCTCATACATTGTGCATTAGAAAAGGTTTATAATCCCCCAATAAACAAAAACTTGCATAATAGGAATCAATGTTATAATAAAAAAAAAGCATCTGTCAGAGGTTTCACCAGTGGTCCTAAATCTGCATATTTCATGATAAATCCTCCAGTGAAGACTCACATATTTAAGCCTTCTTTAAGTCCCCATTCAGATTTCGCAAAAGCTCTGAGTGCATATGAGATTTCCATTTGTTTTTAGACAATACCCTCCTATGCGGCTTTACAAGAGTGCTGTGAGAACGATCTCTCATTCCATTGAAAATGCACAGCTAAAATTGTTTGGAAAAGGTCAGGGACCTTTAACCCCTGTGGAGACCTTTACCAATGCATATGTAAGACATTAGCACATATGTATATGTGCATTCTTTTTAGAATAAAAGGACACTTTTATTGCACTTAGGTCAGTACTGTTGCAGATTTGTTTTATAAAAATGAACAATTAAATCAGTGTTGGTTATATTGGGTTTTGATTAATTATTCCTTCAATTAAAGGGGTCATATGATGCGATTTCAAGTTTTCCTTTCTCTTTGGAGTTTTACAAGCTGTTCGTGAATAGGCATAGAGGAGAAACAATAATGTACAGTATGTGGAAAATAATTTGTTTTTTTAACCTTAAACTGCATAAACACATTTCATTACACCAAATACACAAAATAATGTTATTTTTTAGCATCGTCATATGACCCCTTTAAGCCTATATTTTATCCCTATCACCTACTCAACTGGTTTAAACCGTTCCCCAACAGGTTGGTCACTTGGTATCGTCCCCTTAAATTTCAAACTTCCAGAAACCAGGAAAAACCGTGTTCTGCTCCGGAAGGTGTGACCTGCGACCATAAATCCCACACCCACCTTTAATGGTGTGAGTCTATTAAAAAAACGAGTTGAGGGCCAGTTTAAATATGATGAACTTTGATGTTTTTATCCCCGTTGGTCTAGGCAGGGCAATCACAAGCCCTCCCAGGTAGCCAGCAAATGCCACAGCTCTGCTCTATGAGCCTTAAATGGAGGCCGTTACTGCCGAGTGCGCATTCGCCGGGTTTATGAGAGAAGAGAGCCTGCCAGATCAAAGGAAGGCATGTGATGGAAACGACAGGAGGTTCTCTTCGTTTTTTATTGTCAGGCGCTTTTCATCCCCCGGTATATGATGCAATTTACATCCCTACCTCAATTTAAAGACAAACAGCAGTCTGTTTTATGACTGATGCATCTGCATACTTTAGCAAGTCTCATATGAATAAAAAAGACAGTGTAACATTGTTGCTGATTTTTTTTTTTCTATTTTATGGAAATTTTTATGACATAGCAATTACATGGAAGAAGTTTGCAAATGACTTCTTCTAACCCTTGTGTTGTGCTGAAAATCCTTTACCCAATTTGGTGTTCTTGCAAATTTCGCATTATGCTATATTACCACCAAATACTAGAATTTTTGTCAACTTGTTTTCTTTCAGTTAGCAAAGGATTTGTATTTCTTCTTAGAACTGATTGATTGAAACGGAGTTAAAAAAAAAACATTATTTGTAGACAATTTTGGCAATATTCACTCATAAACTGAGGTGCATAAGCTTAGATCAATGAGGCCTACCATCAACCAGTTCAAAAAAGAAATACAAAACCTTTGCTAAATGGAAGAAAATAAGTTTACAAAAAGATTGAATCCAAGATTTAATAATAATACAGCCAACAAGAAATGTATAATCATGTATTTGTAGGCTGGTCATTTTTGACCAGGAATACCACATGTATATCAAAAAATATACAAATATATACACACACACACATATTTATGGGGAAGTTGTTATAACCTGTGTGCTGTGTCAGCAAAGTCTGAAAATAAAATTCTAAATTCACATTACAAAAACAAAATAAATTGCTTAAAAATCGAAAAAAAATAAAAACAACAACATATCTTTAACTTATTGCAAAAATTCTGAAAGTGAGCAAATGTTTTATAATTCCATTTACAACACACATGTAATGTGTAAAGTTATATCTATGGCAAACATAAAACCATAAAAAATAACAAATCTGTATCTTGAATTGAATGCACACTGCTAGACTTTCGCAAAAACATTAATATGTATAAGAACAACGTTAAAATGTATTGCATCTACAGCTAAAAAAAAAAACCCCAGCAAATCTGATTACTCATTGCAAATATTTGCAACATGGGTTTAGTGCCTACATTACAAATCCATGTGCACTGAATCAACCTAAAAACATTTAGGTCTACAACAAACAACAACAACAAAAAGTGATTGCTAATTACAAGGCATTTACATAACAAATCATTGCATAGGGAATCAACATTCAAATCTACGCCAAACAATAAAACGGGAACATTAAAAATATACAAAACCAGCAAATAACTCTCTCCCGCTGATTGCTCACTTCGCAACATTTACAACACACATTTACCTAACAAATCAAGGCATAAGGAATCAGCTTCATCCAATAAATCTACAAAAACAATGTGTGGCACACAAAATGCTTTATAGGTGGAAACAATGGCTCACCTCTTGTGGAGAGTTTACTGTAGATCTGTGAATTGACCTCTTTGTCCCGTAGGAAACATCGCATCTCCTCGACAGCTTCCCTCACGATCGTAATAACCAAAACAAACCCCTTATGAAAAACAAAGCAAAAAATGCATCAAATTTGACCATGAACATTAATATTAAGCCTATTTATCATGACAAAACTGTGGTCGGACTCACCAGAGGAACCCAGTATGTGTACAGAGCCCCTAATCTGAGCTCATTCACAAACTGTGAGCAGGCCAGCAGCAGAAAGTACAGGTTGAAGAAGTATTTGAACTGGTTAAACAACACCTGTAAACACAAACCCACGATATGACATTATTTTATATCTCAGTTTGAACAAAACTTGGTAAAAATAATTGTACTATGATACACTACCATTCAAAGGTTTGGTGTTGGCTAGATTTTATAATGTTTTTGAAAGAAGTATTTTATGCTCACCAAGGTTGCATTTATTTGATCAAAAAATACAGTAAAAACAGTAATATTGCAAAATATTATTACAATTCAAAATAACCGTTTTGTTCTAATATATTGTAAAATATAATTTATTCCTGTGATGCAAAGCTGAATTTTTTTTAGCAACATTACTCCAGTCTTCAGTGGGACACAATCCTTCAGAAATCATTCTAATATGCTCAATATTTCCTTTTATTATCAATATTGAAAAGAGCTGTGATGCTTAATTTTATATAAAAACCGTAATACATTTTTTCAGGATTCTTTGATGAACACAAAGTTCAAATGAACAGTGTTTATATGAAATAACTTTTTTATGTTTAAAAAAATAATTATAAATTATATTATAAATGCCTTTACTGTCACTTTTGATCAATTAAATGTGTCCTTACCGCGTAAAAGTGTTTATTTCTATTAAAAATAATAATAATCTTACTGACCCCAAACTTAATTTGAACCGTATTATATATCATATTTATATATCATGCTATTACCATAATACATGTCCAAAAAAGCATGGTACTACTATAGCACGTTTTTGTTAGTGATATTAAATGTCTTCTTGAAATGTTTTCAGATTCATTTCAACGTATTTCCATCCACTATGAAACACATATTGGCTCACGTAGCAACCACTGTTCATCTAGAACTGCATTTGTTTTGACGATGCCAAACAGAGCTTAAAGTGTTTACACTAAACCACCTCGCTGTTTGTTTTTCGCTATATGCCAGAGTTCTGGGTACTCATTTACAAAACATTCAGAATTGAACGCCGATCATCATTTGTCCTTCAAATCATTCAAAATAACCAGAAGGCATTTGCAATGCAAAAATATTTTTTTCCATACAGCAATCTGGTCAAGGTTGTTTTTAAAGGGGTCATACGATGCGATTTCAAGTTTTCCTTTCTCTTTGGAGTGTTACAAGCTGTTCGTGAATAGATAAGATCCCTAAAGTTGCAAAGACTAAAGTCTCAAACCCAAAGAGATATTCTTTATAAAAGTTAAGACTTGTCCACGCCCTCCTAAAACGCCTCGTTTAAACACGCCCCACATATCTACCTCACTATGTGGAAATATTTACATAATGCGCCCAAATGTGCACGCAAAGAAAGAAGGCGTAACTTTATTCTCGCTGT
>NW_015644664.1:628098-630506 GCF_001515625.1 Sinocyclocheilus rhinocerous | reverse complement strand
ACACCTTGGCAATATAATCGCCATTGGCTAGTACATTTTTTTGTTTACTCGCCAGACTGATATACTATTTTACACATCTAAATGGGGACATTACATAGACTTCAATTATTTTTATATATAGATAGTTATATACTTTTTAACCTAAACCCACCCCACCCCGAACCCTACCCCTCACAGAAAACTTCTGATTAGCCAATGGCTAATGTTAGACGTTATTTAGTCGCCCAGAGTAAGATTTAGTCGCATATGCGAGTGATTTACTCGCAATGTAGAGGGTTGGATTTGTACATTTTCTGCCGTGAAAAGCAAGTGCCACTTGTGCAAAATTTGCCACCAAGTTGCCAGGGTGTTCTGGGTGGTTGCCAAGGCATTGCTACACTGATGTGAAGGTGTTCTGTGGTTGCTAGGGAGTTCTGGGTGGTTGCTAGGATGTGATTAAGTGGCTGCAATACAATATCAGCCTAAACGTTTCAAACAGCTCATGTGCAACTGTTAACCACCAGAGCAATTAAAGAACATGTTAAGCAACACAGACCATTGCTCAACACGTTCTTGAATTACCCCGGTGGTTCTCTCTGCACGTTTGTAGTCACTCACCCCAGGCAGGAAGGTGAAGAAATTGTATTTCTGGTTGTTTATGACATTTCTTGGGTATCTCTGCTCTCTCTTTTCCGGATGGCCCAACCACACGGTCCGAGGACGGAAATCTCCCCCACTGCAGCATCTAGACCATGGGCAGCACCTGAATATACAACATCATCAACATTACATGTGGGCTTGATTCACAAAGCGCTTCAATTAATACAGAAATGTAAAGCAAGTACTTCACAACCCTTTACCAGAAAGAAAATTCACATCCAGATACTGGAATTTCACTGCAGCCACAGAAATATTTTCAAGCAAGTGACAAAAAACAGTGTCAGTAAATATTAGCTTTTTTTACCAACACCTTCATCAAACAAACTCTTATCAAGAACTATATATATATATTGGGTATTGTACTTCCGTCTATGTGAAGCATAACTGAATGACTACAGCTTATAGAAAATAAAACTAAACTGAATTTGTGCATTTAAGGCATTAAGTGAACAACAAACCCTGCATTTTTTTTTTATTTAGTACATGAGCTATAACTGTCTTGAAAATTATTTCAAAACAAAACTAAGATTGCAGCTTTGCATTAAACGGACACTTTTCTGTTTATTTATATCATTTTTATAACCCACAGCAGCAACAATCCCTGTGTTGAAGTACAAGGTATTATTTTTCCTTTAAAAATGTAACATAAAGGATTACTTTCAGTTGTCTTGTCATTTTCTCATGTAATTGCATTAAATACTGTACAGACTACAGAACAATTCTATAACAATAGTGTATACAGTATCAAAATTTAACATCTAATGTTAAAATGTATGTTTTTAATGTAACCTCCCTTTAAATACTTTACTCAGTTCAAGAATAATGTATGCAATTTTATATTATTTATTTGAAAGAATTCAAAGTGCAGTTTCATGTCTATCCTTGTACTGTTCAACCGGTACTCATAGGCTTTTAAGAGAATACCACATCTCCAAAAATCATGTTAGTACTATGGTACTTTTTTGCTTGGTGAAGGCAACCACAATTATGGCATCAATATCTGTAGCAAGTATGGCATTTTGACAGAAACTCTGGTTACCGTGGAGCTTTTATTTTTAAGTGCTTATAAACAACTGGGCATTATATTGCTATCAGAGCTTTATCAGGGTCTTTATTTAAGTGTCGCCCATACTCACAAAAGGCCTTAAATGCATCACACCGAAAATATTTGGTCAAAAAGAGCATAACAGAATACATAGGGAGAAATATTTATGTTTTTCTTCAAACATTTATGACACCTCCTTGACAACAATTCACCTGTGTCCCGGAACAAGGATGTGCACTTGTCTCTCCTATATACAACAATATCAAGACTCTAATATCGCTCAGACGACATCTTCATAGCGAATATTCAATGATGTATTCAAAATAAAGAGCTGATCAGTGTCATGTCGCGATATAATGTCGTTATCAACATAATTTCGCGGGTTAAGTGTTGCTGGGCTGTTAGCCACTATGCTATCCTCCATATATCGTCCATAAACAAGCCTCCATTCTCCAGGCGACGCGTTTTTGTTGTCATTTAACGTCGTTTCGTGCTCTTACCCGTCTCTTCGTTTGTTGTCATGTCGTTTTTTGTGTCGGACAGGCTGCAGCTGAATGTTGTCTGTCATTGTTGTCCGCAGTGGAGCAGCAGTCAGTCAGTGCGCTGGGCGGAGGCTGATTGGGTAACGTTTGGGCTGCGTCGCGCGCTCCACAGGATTGGGACACAACCACAGCAGCACGCAGCGCTGGCCTGCGTGTTATTATTATTAGTTATTATTTATATA
>NW_015644664.1:622109-628072 GCF_001515625.1 Sinocyclocheilus rhinocerous | reverse complement strand
AGTTATTAGTGTATATTATTATTATTAAGAATTACTCTCACAAACGGAAATGGATATGCTCAATGACATAGTAAATATGTGACCCTGTACCACAAAACCAGTCATAAGGGTACATTTTTTTGAAATTGATATTTATACATCAATACATCAAGCTGAATAAATACGTTTTCTATTGATGTATGGTTTGTTAGGATAGGACACCCATACAATGTATTGTTGGCTATTGCTACAAATATACCCCAGCGACTTAAGACTGGTTTTCTGCTCCAGAGTCACAAATTACAGTAAATATTATGTAGTTTCACCATACTAATTGTATGGTAGTATAACATCCTGTTTTCAAATTTGAAAAAAAAAAATAAATAAAAAAATACAATAAAAAAAAATCATTAGACAACAGACCACATTAACATAAACCATGGTAATACTATGGTATTCTTGTAAATAACTCAAAATATCCAAAAGTACCACCATTTGTTTTTTTTTTGTTTTTACATTTACCATAGTAATTCCACTGCATTTCTGAAAGTACATTGAGGTATCATCTAAATGGCATGGTACGTGATTGTCAGTACCTTTGTGTAAACGTCATTTTTTGTAAGGGAAATAGCATGGTAATCATTCAGTACCATGGTATACAAAGTTCATGTAGTTTTAAACACGAGTATTTAATACCATAATATTCTAAGTACCATGGAGTGCAGTGTAAACACCATGATAGCACTAATACTTTTGTAAAGGCATCTACTAGAAGGGTTAGACTAACTTTAAAATCAGATACCTTTAATAGCATCTATTCAGTTCAGTTCGCCTACATTGCAAACAAATAACTTGCTAAATGTTTTCCGCTTCGAGAACATGATAAAATGAATTTTCCTGCATTGTAATCAGTGTAGACAAGTATCTCTCACTCTCTATTATTCACCTCAATGTCCTCAAGTCTTTTCTGTAACAGTAGTGACATGTTGATTTAGACAACAAAGTTTTGGAAAAGTCATCCTTGGTTTTATTCTCAAAATATCGGAACGGAAGGGGAACAAACAAAAGCAAACATTTACAAAAAGTCTACACTGTAAACAAGCCTAAAACAGACTCAACATTTGAACAATCATACAGACATGACCCCATTTAACCAAGATCTGACACCACCTTTTTTTTTTTTTTACATCTAGAAAAAAGGCACAACTTGGTAAATGCATATTAGAAAGAGAATGTACAGGAGGAGTCTGCCTATTTTGAACAAGTGTTGTGCAAAGTGTCTGGCGATACATTCATTATATTACAGAAATCAGCAGGTTACGGGGGCAAAAGGCAACCATAACTCCAAACACAATGCAAAAAAAAAAACAAAAAAAAAATATATTCTAAATGAGGTAGAAATTTGACCAGCGTAAAGTCTTTACGGTTTAGATACTCTGCGTGCATACACACGTTCATTCCTTTAACTCAAGAATGCATGGCTACGATCTCAAAAACATTTCCCCACAATACATAATTGGGTAGCAAACAATGACTTTTTCCCAGAATAAGAATGACTGCTGATGTTTTGGGACAAGATATGCATGCCTGCTTAGCTCACAAGTATAAAATGCATGGTAAATGGCAAATTTACAGAATTCTAAAACTCTCTGGGTCCTAAAACAGCAGCAAGCAAGCAAATGAGCTCTAAATGACGAGCCCAAGAAACAAACGTTCATAGAATAAATGGCATACGCCTGGTTTATATCAGATCTTAGTAGAATGAGGAAAAATAAAGTGCAAGGAATGATTAGGCATTTCAATATTATACCGGCCTTTTGACCTCCTATTAAAAAGGTCTCAAATGAAAGCGACTCAATCTAATATTTGATAAAGATCACTGAAAGCAAGAAAACGACAAAATTAAATCACTTTCAAAAAAAGAACAATTAATGACTTCTTGAAAAAGCTATAGCTAAATGCAAAAAATATAGCATATTGTGGTCTAAATAAAAGAAAGGCCTTTATTACAATCCTGTGGTGTCTTTTGTGAGGGCGAGGGGTGAGGAAAATACAGAGGAGCGAGAAAAGCACTCCAAGACAGGCACTTAGCAAAATCATTTTTGGTATTAAGCGCAAAATAGAAACTATATAGAGTCAAAAAAAAAAAAATAATAACTTAGTGAAATCCAGTTTCAAAACAAACCTATACTACAACTACTCATTAAGTCCATCAATTAAACTGTAATCTTCAGTAGATTGTGTGGAACGGTCAATTTATCTAGGCACGTATTCCACAAACACCTTTGTTGTATGACATCTATGCCATGGATATTATTTTTGACTAATAAAAGTTTATTCGAACAACTAACAACAGGACCATGAGTAGTCAAGCAGAGATGAACAAGATGTTGATGGTTAAAACATTGAGATCTCTGGTCACCTGTGGCTGAGATCATCCTGAGGGTCAAAGAGCTGAGCCCAATGTAACGATCACTAATGAGACTGCTCTGGAATAAAGCTATTTCAAGTAAGACTTACATTCAACTTCTAGAAATAAAACTGACAAAATACCCGCATATATTAGAGAGAGAAAGGAGAAGAAAAGAAAAAAAAAAAAACTACAGTAGTTAGATCAGATTCAACTAAAGAAATCGATAGCATGTAAGGGTCCAATAAGGAAGGCATGGCCCATTTTAGGGTATAGGCTAATTTAACAAGGGTATGTAAATTTGCAACGTTACATGTATGAATTGATTGTACCAACTAATAAATAGCCCAGTTCCTAACATTTCAGCAGGCTCATTAGCACAATGCAGACCGTTGATTGGGAACATCTGTAGTCCTTTTACAGTCTAACTCACTTTACCCTCCTCCATAAAATGTGGAAACTTTGCTATGCTGTCAGAACCGTTCTTTTCCATTTCTGCCATTGTGCCAGGGATGCCCATCTGAGAGGTCTCCATCTTGGTTATTCCCCCAGTAGAACCCAATAAAGGTCCTCCAGCGAGACTTCCTGTGAGAGGGATGCCGCCATTTTGGATGACCGAAATCTCATTGGTCTTCATGGTCAGCCCGTTTGTGAAGGCAGCGGCGTACTGGTTCCACATCGACGGGTCGAAATTAATCGGCGGGGGAATCAAATCCTTTGGGAGCGGCAGCAGGTCTGGTTTCATCTGGGACTCGGCGCCCATGGCCATCAAAGCCATTGGGTTATCCAACGAGAGCCGTTGACCTCGCCTTGCTGTGTTATTCCACATGTGGGTCCCAACATGCACCTGTAAAACGGGAAACAAGAGTCGATAAGACTTATTGCAGTATACACAAGATATTTGACTTTCAATCAATTCACTAACAAAATCCAAAGTCGAAAATACATCTTCACCTTAAGGTTTCCTTTTGTTGTGAAAGCCCTGCCACAAATTGTGCAACCGAACGGCTTCTCGCCCGTGTGTGTACGTTCATGGATTTGCAGGGCGCTGGCAGATGAAAAGTTCTTCCCACAGGAGTTGCAGAGATGTTGCTTGGTGGAGCGACGAGGAGCACTAGAAGTAGCAGGAGAAGTGGCAGCTCCTTGGGGCAGCTGGGAGCTGTACAGGCCGTGAGCACCCATGGGTGTCTCAGGAGGAATCTGCATCTCCAGTTTGACCAGACTTGGAGGCACCCTCATGAATGGTAACTGACTAGAACCTAAGAAAGAAGAACAAAACTTGTAGGCAAAACGCCAAGGAGGAAAATGTCAGTGTGATGTTTAGGATGTTGAAATTAAACATACCATATTCGCCACTGGAGAAGGACAGGCCTGGCTCCTCTTTGATTGGTTTCGGGGTAAAACTTGACGTCAAGTCCAGTGCTCCACTGTTTTCGCTAAAATCTTGAGGTGCATCAGAGTCTGGTCTGGATTGGAGTACATCGTCTGGGTTTGTGGATTCTGGTGATTTTGACTGTCCATTACTCAGGGGACCATCTATAGGGGACGAAGAGTGAAAGGACATGGAATCTGACACAGCCGGACTGCAGCCGTTCTTGTAATCCATTTCTCCAGACCCTGAAGGAGAATTTCGCCAGTGTGTGAGCGCAAGTGGATTTGGAGAGCGCTGTCATTTCCAAATGTCTTCCCACAGAACTTGCATTTGTGCTTGAGCATATGTTCACCAGAGCCATTTTTAGACTCAGACACAGCAGGGATCTTATTTTTTGCCTTTTTAGAGGGATCCATGCTTGCTGCAAGGGTATTAAAGGGACTCTGCAATCCCATGACCCCTGGAGATTGAGGAAGGAGCGCTGGAAGTCGACTAGCTAAATCGGGGAGTCCTTTCAAGTCTGCTTTTAAGGGCACTGAGCCCAAACCTCCAGCGAGGGATGTGGGGATGGTGGCTGATTGAGGTAGCTTTGCTTGTTTTAAGGCTTCCAAGGACAAGTTCTGGGAGCCCGGCCGTTTGCCAATGAGGGCAGCTGCGGCCGAAAGCTGCTGTGATAGATGCGCACCCAGTGCTTTCAGTGGATCCACAGCGGCACCCAGTGCGGAGTGGAAGCTCTGAGGTGTCATCATGGCCACTTGGAGGCGTATCTGCTCAGTTAGTTGGATCTGCTGCAGTTGCTGCTGCTGGAGACCGACCAGCTGTTCCAGGATCATTGGGATTGCAAGAAGGGCATCTTGGTGTGGTTGTGGAGACTTCTGATTGGACGAACTGGATGAGTGTTGCGTTACAGCAACTTTAGTAGCAGCCATGGACTCAAGAGTCACATTAGAGTCTTGCAATTTGGAAGATATCATGTACCCCACATCTGAACTACCAGACACATCTTGATCTTGATTTGAGGGGTCATTCTGGTTCAGCATGAGCTCTCCTTCCATCTCCTCAGAATCTGCACTGTGCTTTGAATGGGAATTACTGGTTGACTGATCCCCATTATCACCCAGGAACTCACCCGGAGAATGCTGGGAGAACTCGGAGGGCACTTCATTCCCATCGCCATCTTTCATGATCACCACCTGCTGACTCTTAGTGCAATTTCTCTCATGTTCGAGAAACTCTGCCTCATCGAAGAACTCCGCGCAACATTTGTCGCAAACCCTCGTCTCCTCTGATCGTCGTCTCTTAGCCTCATTGCCATCCTCCTCACCTTGACTGTTGTGCAAGATCCCTGCAGCAAAGAGAAAGTTCGAGAGATGACTTATTATTCAAGACCAAAGGATAATGTGCTGTAAATATGGAACAAATTCTAGACAAATATAATGTTATCAGTACTCACGGTTGGAACACCAGGCATAAAGTGATTTTTAAAACAAAAGCCAATTAAAATTTACAGAGGTAGTTTAATTTTACTTGGGACTTATGTTCTGAAATCATGAATTAAATGGCATATTTGGGTTTTAGTTTGCATAGACCAGATGTTATATAAACTAAAGCTGCTTTTGGAAGATGCCACATTTACAGCTCTTCAGCTAGTCTTCAGTCCCACCAGATGAGGGCAGCATGTTCAAAAATAAATAAAATTCAAATTGTACTAGAAATAAATGTACCAATACAAAGACAAATTGTATATCAAATATAAACTTCCTCCATCTGTTCCCATGTTCCTCTACAATAAAATAAAAATGGCTCATAAAACACAGCACATGCTTAACTGGTGTTCATTGTTGTTAGGCAGTCCTAAAGATGAATAAAAAAATAAAAAAAATGCTGATAACAGTGTAAAGCAGTCAGTTGGTCTTTCTAATTGCAGAAAAAGCAAAGCAAATCAAATTAAGCTGCAGCACCATTGTTAAATGCAAATTTCATCATTTCTTATGAATGGGAAAGACCACCTGTTAACATTCTGACACTGAAACTGGACGTGTTAATTGTTCACTAGACAACTTGAAATAGTAAGAAAACAAAAGTTGCATTGTTCTCAGAGCTAGCAGACAACCAAACAGCACCTCCATTTGAGACAAAGCAAACAAGGATAAGGAAGTGTGTGTGTGTGTGTGTATGTATGTATGTATATGTATGTATATA
>NW_015644664.1:619169-621909 GCF_001515625.1 Sinocyclocheilus rhinocerous | reverse complement strand
AAGTGTGTGTGTGTGTGTGTGTGTGTGTGTGTGTGTGTGTGTGTGTGTGTGTGTGTGTGTATATATACACACACACATACACATACATACACTAAATTCACTTTCAAAAACTGGTAGTGGTACACTTGATTGAACGTAAAAAAATTTTTAAAAAGCAGTGGAGATACAAAAAAGCTAAAAGGATTTGATTAAAACAAACAAAATGTGCCAGAAATTAATCATGTTTCAACCATGTGTTTAGGGTTAGTCAGGGATACATTGTAACCCCTGCGAGCTATTCGGCTCACCACAAGGGGGCGTTTGATCAATGTACAAGGGATACAATGCATCTTTACTGATACCTTCAGTGTTACACAGTGATTGTACCTTAACTGAAAGGGAATTCCACATGCAACATTTTATAACCCAGCTGACTGAAATTAAAAAGTTCAACTTTAAGGAAACAAGACAAACAAACCCCAACCCTCAGTACATATATAACCAAACACATCTATACCATCTTCACGAATAACCACATTTCAGTATGTCGTGGATAAGAGTCATGTAGTTTACATTTACACCCCCATTACACACAACTTCATTTCCATCCCCCATCCACATCTCCATATGCGACCAAAAGAAACTGTGGGGGATTTATTGCTTTGTGGTCAAGCTTGTTCGAGACTCACATTTCATGCCGACCTGTTGAGCACCTTTGTTTAATAATGGTCAGTGATACCAGTACGCCACATCAAATATTAACACACAAGCATAGTCTGGAATATAAGTGTACATTTATCAGCCAGTGATCCAACTGATCGACGCAAAAACACATTTAACGAAATAATAATAATAATAATAATAAATACGTTCAATGGGTCAATCTTTCCCCTCTCACCTTAAAAATAACTTTATTATAGTTTTGAATTAACGTAAAACGTAACACTAAATACGTGAGGAAACTCGACAAACGTAAAAAAGCCGATAAACATCAGACTTCATCAATCGTAAAAATGTAAACAGATTAGCTAAACGCTTAACCAACAAACAAAACAAAAATAAAGCAAACGACCGTGTTTCTTCAACTCAGTTGGTGAAATTGTCGCGATAAACGGTCACCGAAGTTTCAGCGCATTTGTAACGAATTTGATGTATAAAACAACTTTTTGGTTGATTTAGCGATTTATAAAACCACATTACCTGGACATCAAGGGTCGTGAACCCATTGACGCAGAATTCCATGATTCAGGTATGAAATTAAACTTATAACCTACAGTACACGAGCACAAAATTATAAATAAAGTTTTCGTCCCCTCAAACTTACCATTTTCTGTCGAAGCGGGCTCGTCTGAATTGATATGCTGTGGTTTGGATTGCTTGCGCCGCGACATGGTAACGTACAACCATCAGGGGCGAATAGTAAGACTATTTAGTCCCTCTCCTTTAGAAATTCTCCAGGTTGGGAGAAATTAGCCCCTCGAGTAGAAATGCGCATGTCAAAGTAATTATTATTATCAATAATGCATTGCGATTTATCATGCTCTTCTGACAGCTGATTGGCTCCGGTCCAAAGTGCTCGCGCATTATTCAAATGAGGCTTCATTGATGAGAAATGTAGAGTCGAGAGAAAGGGGGAGGAGATGTGTGTGAGAGAAAGAGAGAGAGAGAGAGAGGGAGGGAAGAGTGATGCTGGAGAGAACAGAGGGAGGGAAGCAAGTGAGCAGGCGGGGAGAAACAAAAACTGTAATTTTTTTGCAAAACATTATCACAATTTTATTATTACAATTTTTTCCTATACAACTGTTTTATGGATCTTGATATCTGAATGATAATATTATATTGTATTATTATTATTTTACATATTTTATCTAGGTATTTGTGTGTCTCACTTTATGAATTTATACCTTATTATATATTTTAAATGTATTATTAAATCATGAAATGTCTAATTGTATTTTCAGTTTTTACAATAATGTGTCGTATATTTTGAATAAAATGAAAAACTTGTCCTTTTATACTTGGTAATGCATGAAGATGTTCTTCATTCTAAATGATGCAAACATAAAATGTATTTTTCAGTGTACATAAAGACAAATCTGTGCGTGAGTTTTTAATGGAAACATTTATATACGTACTACAGACTTTAGACTTTATATATACGTATATATGTTGTATTATGTTTCAGTTATTTTTTTTTATGATTGTAATGGTTGCTATGACCAAAATATCTTAATGCACAATGTACCAAAAGCTTCAATATTTTTTTTTTTATGATGTCACTTTCTGGATGCTGCTGGTTCTTCATTCTAAATGATGCAAACATAAAATGTATTTTTCAGTGTACATAAAGACAAATCTGTGCGTGCTTCTTCACTCTGTGATTTAAATATGGAAATTGCAACTGACATTAACCCATCACATTAAACACAAAGACCTGCCTGTCACATTGTACTCATATGTGTAATGTATGAATGAAGAGCAGACAAGTAAATATATGCAAATGTTAAAGGAGAAATGAGGAAAAAAACTGCAGTTGTTTAGTTCATTCAAATGCAGTATGTAAAGCAATTGTCTTACCTTATTTCAAAACACATGGATATATGGCTATATTAGTTAAGAAAGAATATTTTGCATTTGCATGTGTGTGTGTGTGTGTATATATTTATTAAAATATATATATATATATATTGCCATAGAAGAACCATATATATATATATATATATATATAGCCTATTGTATTGTTTTCAGTTATTCACAAATT
>NW_015644664.1:615354-618902 GCF_001515625.1 Sinocyclocheilus rhinocerous | reverse complement strand
GTGGTCTTTAAAAAAAAAAAAAAAAAAACATATTTAAATTTTTTTAGGTTTTAATGGAAATACTCAACATACTGTATGTTGTAATTATGTTTTTTTTAATGATTTTAAGGGTTTCTATGACCAAAGATGACCAAAATATCTAGACACAGTGTATCAAAAGCTTTAATATTTTTTTAATAGTGTCACTTACTGGACATAAAAATAACGGCTGGACAGTGGTCTTTTGTTTAGGTCTGACGGCTTTAGTCAGGATGTTTCATAGATGCCATAGATGATTTTTGGATAAGGTGGCGCATGAGTCATTTGCTCTGTTTGCAGACACTGAACAGTGAAGTCAGATTAATTTGCTTATAAATTCTTCACTTTGCTTTTCATGCAAATGGCCAGGCTTCCATCTTATTTAATGCACACAACCAGCCTTTAAGAGCTAACAATGTGCATTATGCGCTGCTTTTCACTGGATAATCTCAGTACATCAGATGTGTCAGTAACTGCTGTTAAAGCACGCACCAGTTGGCACATCTTGTTCTGCGATGGACAGCTATGGTTTTGTAAATTTCCCAGCTCAGAATGGACAGAGATTTTTTAACCCCCGCTTCCCCCCGCCCCCTTTTTTCATAAGGCAATGTGAGAACGGCAAGTGCTTTGAGGGTGCGAAAGAATTTATAGCTTTTCTCAAAAGAAGATAGGCCATCACCCCTCACCCGTCTCACTGTCAGCCGCGTATATGCCTTACACCGGAGGAGATTGATGCCCCTAAACTTAATGGAGGGCCTCGGTGACTTAGGAGAACAGGAAGAAAGAATATTTTCAATCCATTTCCCCAATCCAGACATGTAAGTGTTGTATCCATTAAAACCGACTGAGGGCTGAGGTTAAAGCAGGCGCTGTGACTCACCCGTCTTACAGGAATCCGGACACTTAACTTAGCAGTGTTGGAACACCTTAATGCAGACATTCACTCGTAAAAATAGAAATAGAAGAAAAACTTTCAGTGAATAGTTATTAAAAAAACACTGTTTTCTTATAGTGTGAAGAACATTTGAATAATCTACCACACCCTTTTCCACTAAAAATTTCTCAAGTTCCATAGCAGAACATGAATTTCCCTCAATGCCACAGAAGAACCTTTTTAAACTATTTTATGACACCATTTGAGAACCTTTTAAGTTCATATGATGCCATATACTTTTAAGAATAAAGATTCTAAAAGAGAGTTTTCACAGCGATGTCACAGAAGAATCATCTTGGGTTCCCAAAGAATCAGCGAACAGTTAAAAGAAACATTTTAACAGTCTTGTGTGGGAAGGAAAGATTCTTGCAATCTTGAAATGTAAAAAGAACAATAAAAACAGCAATGCCAGAGATGAACCTTTTTTTTTTTTTGGTTCCCCAAAGAACCTTTCAGTAAAGAGTTCTCAAAAAAAGAGTTCTTTTTTGCTTATTGTTAAGAACATTTTAATCATCTAATACACCTTTTTCCACTATAAAGAGCCGTTGTCCAATGGAAACGTTCCATGGATGTTAAAGGAAATATAGATGCATATAAAGAACCTTCACTCTTAAAACTGAAGGTTCTTTACTGGCTTTGATGGTTCCATGAAGAACCGTTAACTTCTGTGGAAACTTTCTATTCCACAAAAGACGGGAAAAAATTGTTATTTTAAGAAATGTTCACTGAAAGGTTCTTTGGGGAACCAAAAATGGTTCTTCTATGGCATCACCACACACACACACACACACACACAAAAACTTTTGAAATCTTTATTTTTAAGAGTGCATAAAGAACGTTTTATGGAATGGAAAAATTCCAGGAATATTCTAGGAACCACAGATGCCAGTGAAGAACTTTTATTTTAAAGTGTGTATTCTTAAAAATAAAGGTTTAAAATTGAGTTTTTCTCCAGTGGTGCCATAGAAGAACCATTTTTTGGTTCGTTAAAGAGCCTTTCATTGAATATTTCTTGTTTCTTAGTGTGAAGAACATTTTAATCATATCTATAAAGAACATTCGTCCATTGGAAAGGTTCCATGGATGTTAAAGGTTCCTCACGGAACCATCAACCCTAATAAAGCACCTTTATTTTTAAGAGTGTATTGTGTAACAAACACAATATATCTGCAAAAATCATTATAATAAAATACATATACTGTATATGACCCCTTAAATTGTTTAAATGTAGAAGAGAGATGAGCGTATTTGGTACCTCGATTTGAGTGGTGTATGACGCGCCGTTCTCATTGTTGCACAAGCCAATGGGTGAGCTCGGTCCAGAACCTGCAGGGCTCTCATTGGCTGAAGAATCTACAGGGGAGGAGAACAGGAAGTGCTTAAAGAGAATATAGCGGTCAGCTCTAATAATGGGCGTCACTAGGCCAAAATTTCTACTCAGCCCCCCTAAAATTTTTTTCAATTAGCTCCATAAACTGTACACAAATTCATGATCGCCTCAGTCCCCTTTAAATTTCATATGAAAACGGCGTCAGACTTTGACTCTTCCCGGTCTTTCAGAACGTTCTTCAATCCGCTGACCGCGGTGGGAGCGGGAAACAGAGGACAAGGTGTGTGTTTACCGATAGATTGTTATAATATAATAAAGGTTTAAAATTGAGTTTTTCTCCAGTGGTGCCATAGAAGAACCATTTTTTGGTTCGTTAAAGAGCCTTTCATTGAATATTTCTTGTTTCTTAGTGTGAAGAACATTTTAATCATATCTATAAAGAACATTCGTCCATTGGAAAGGTTCCATGGATGTTAAAGTTTCCTCACGGAACCATCAACGCTAATAAAGCACCTTTATTTTTAAGAGTGTATTGTGTAACAAACACAATATGTCTGCAAAAATCATTATAATTTAAGACCAAGTTTTATTTTTGTCCAGCTAATCACAACCAGCCATACCATTCCACCAACAAGCACTGTTTTTAGATAAAGACAAGCCTTTAAAATGGACCGTCTGTCCATCAGGACACAAAGAGGACTCTATATATTTAGTAAAAACAAACGTCTATCACGCACGGACTGAAGGTGCAGAAAGGAGGGGTGTGCAGTCTAGACGCTTTATGACGGCAATTTGATTTATAAATAAATAAGAGGTGATTTACCAGGTGCTTGACTATAGAGAGCCAGAACCATGGGCGTCGCTAGGCCATTTCTAAAAATTTTGCAATTAGCTCCATAAACTGTACACGAATTCGTGATCGCCTCAAGTCCCCTTTAAAGTTCATATGAAAACGGCAATATAAAATTAATTAACTACCATACAGTCATGCACAGAAATGATTGAAGACAGTGACAGAGAGTACTTGAGCATATAAAGAGGTTTGTACACTTGAGCTAATGACAGAGGTGTGTACTAGAAATGCAAACAATAAAATTGTGTGTGTGTGTGTGTTTGTGATCAGGAAGACTTGTATTTGGCTTATTCAGAACTCAAATAGTATACCCATCTAACTTATGAAATACAGTAATACTGCAATATGTTCAGTATACAACCCTAACCTATTAGTCAAACATTATTTTATTTTATTTATTTATTTTTATTATT
>NW_015644664.1:588753-613768 GCF_001515625.1 Sinocyclocheilus rhinocerous | reverse complement strand
ATTTCTACTCAGCCCCCCTAAAAATTTTGCGATTAGCTCCATAAACTGTACACAAATTCATGATCGCCTCAGTCCCCTTTAAATTTCATATGAAAACGGCGTCAGACTTTGACTCTTCCCGGTCTTTCAGAACGTTCTTCAATCCGCTGACCGCGGTGGGAGCGAGAAACAGAGGACAAGGTGTGTGTTTACCGATAGATTGTTATAATATCTGCATCTGTGCCGTTTGCATACTTTATAAAATGTTGCTATTTTCATTTGAAAATGTAACTTTCAATATAAAACATATTACAGTGCATGTAACACAACTACCATACAGTCATGCACAGAAATGATTGAAGACAGTGACAGAGAGTACTTGAGCATATAAAGAGGTTTGTACACTTGAGCTAATGACAGAGGTGTGTACTAGAAATGCAAACAATAAAATTGTGTGTGTGTGTGTGTTTGTGATCAGGAAGACTTGTATTTGGCTTATTCAGAACTCAAATAGTATACCCATCTAACTTATGAAATACAGTAATACTGCAATATGTTCAGTATACAACCCTAACCTATTAGTCAAACATTATTTTATTTTATTTATTTATTTTTATTATTATTATACCTGCATTGGGGGCTGAGCCCCCCTAAAATGAAATCCTAGAATCGCCCCTGCTTAGCTATAATTCGAGCAGTTATGAGTTATATGTGACAATATTCAGAAACCCTTTTCCCAGGGTTTTCCCATTTCCAGGCTTGGAAAAGTTATGGAAAGTCATGCGTATTTCTTTAGTGAATATATATATATATTTCTAGTTATTCTTAGAAAGTGCTGTTTTGTGAGTGCAAACTATAAAACATAATGTCATAAATGCAACAAAAATATTTAAAAATCCACAAAAATGATAGGAAAACTCATGAAAAAAAGATATGGGAACACTGGGAAACTAAAACTTGATATATTCTTTCTGTAATGTTATGGAAAACCTATTTCATTTCAAAGTGGTTCATGCGTTGCAAAATGAAAAGTAATTTTAGTTCATTCAGAATAGATGTTTTCCAAATGAATAGTGTGAAGTCCTTTTCTACTGCATGCTATAGACTATTGTTGCATGTTTGTGAACAATAGCGCAGGTCTTGACCTCTCTCTGTCCTTTGTTTTGAGAGAGGATGAGATATTTGTTTGTGGATGTACGCTGATGTTTATTCTGAAAAGAATGAACCTCTGACAGTGGACATTCGAGCTGCATTTAAAAAGCTGACATAAAGCTAATGTATGGAACAAGGAAAGCTCAATCAGTTTGCGTGAATGAAGCCCTGCGTTCAAAACGTTCATTTCAGCCGTGTTGTCTGAAGATTCACACAGATGCGCTGAATTGATTAATGATACGTGGACTGATTGTTATGATTCTGGGATAAATCTGGCAGAAACGCAACGTCGATAATGTGACAGGACTGATTAATGTCTCTGAGTGACGAATATAAAAAATGTCATCCTATATGGACAAAAGCACTATATATAGTGATATTTTAAGTACGAGATACATATGATACAATTCTTGCCCCAAATTTGAGCATCAACATTTTAATAATCATGTTTCGCGTGTTTCATATTAAAAAAAATTTAAAATTCATAATGACATCATATTTTCAGGAAGAAATCAAGAAAAGAAAATACTTTTATGACTTTGTTTTGTTTTATTTTGTTTTGTATATAATATAATATCATATAATAATTATTAAATATATGATATATATAATATTTAATAATAATTAATATATTAATAATAATATAATATAATGTGTATTATTTATTATACATTATATATTTATTCATTTATTAAATTATTAAATACATTATATTACATATTACTATATAAAATCACACTTTAAAATAATTATATGTATGTATGCATGTATGTATAACATTTTAAAATGTATATTAAAAAGTAAATAAAATGTATATTAAATTTTAATTTATATTGATATTTTAAGTATAAAATGAGATAAATGTATATATAATACAATGTAGGCCCCAAATTTGTGCATCAACATATTTACCATTATATTTCCCCATCATATAAAATATGATTAAAATATACATAAACATATTTTAAAAATATTAAAATAATAATTATTAAAAAAACATATATAAAAGTTTTTTTTAAAGCATAATGACATAATATTTTCAGAAAGTGAACTTTTAAAACACGTAAAATGCTTTTATCCATTTATTTTGTTTTATTTTATTTGTCAAAAGGGAATCGTCTTTTTTTTCTGTAATTTTTTTATTTATTTATGATTTTTATATTTTTACAGAACATCCCCATCCCCAACATTCAAACCCCTTAAAAATGAGGGAGAAAAAAAAGGGAAAAAGGAAAAAAAAACCTCATATTTTTTTCTTTGCAGAGGAAACATTTGTACATCAAATCCCAAGAGCAAGTTATATTATACATTAGTTGACCAATCCTAAATTACAAATATCTAAATAATTTGTAATACTTTTCCTCCTTTGCAAAAAATCTTCATTTGTAGACATGCAGTCATTTCTTCCATTATATAAACCTGTTTCAGTCTCTGAGTCCATTGAACCAAACTTGGAGAACCTTCTTCCTTCCAATGTACTGTTATCATTTTTTTTTTAATATCTTTTTTCTTCACTGTACATTTTTTTAGGCAATGCTCCCAATAAACACACCACTAGATCTAGAGGTATTTTTACCCTTTAGTATCTTGTCTATTTCTTTTTTAACATTTTTCCAAAATTCTTGAATCTTTGGGCAATCCCAAAAAATGTGAGGATGGTCTCTAGGGAATCGTCTTAAAATGTCAACCTTTTAGTAAACATTTGATCATTAAAAAGGATTTTTTTGTAGATTGTTATCAGCATTACATTTGCTTTCTAGCATGCAGTAGCCTAGTTCTATGACCATGCGCACGAAATTTGTATTTTCAAATTAAACTGAAAAGCTGTCAATATGTTTTCATTCAAGAAACCTTTCTTAAAATGCAAAAGGCACCTGTTTCATATTTCTAATCGTCAGTATCTTGTGTTTTTTTTTTTTTTCAGAAGGCCTCTATAAAAAGCTCTTCTGATGGTATCAGGTCTAATAGCTACTGGACAGCAGCAGGGTGACGCTTCAAGTGCACTTGTAAATTGAACACATGTTCCCTGCGTCTGCGTAAAACCCGAAAGACAAAGACCAATCAGACGCTGCTGTCATTTCTCACGTCGGCATGTCACATTGGTTCCTAAACGTTTGCTTGTCACTGTTGCACACTGTGAACAAAGCCAAAAAGCAAATGAGAAAGAATGTTTTTCACAAAGAGAGAAAGAAAATCTTTGAAAATGTTGTGTTTTATGAAAGAAAGTGTCATTTTGCACAGCTGGCAGAGGTTGGCATGGCTGTTTCTGGTTGGCGTGCCAGATGGTGATCAACATCAAACCGGCAGAAACATCTCATCACTCAAAACGCTCAGCCATATCGCCTCGCTAGATTAAAATGAATCATAAGGCACAAAATCACCAAATCAAACAAGCGCTTTAAGCAACTCTTAATGTGTAGAGCAGCGCTCAAGTTTCTACACACACTGGAACGATTCGACTCTAAAAATAATTTGTTTAATCCTCAAAGGATTAAACATACAAATAAAGAAATGGAAAATAGATTGATTTAAATAAATGGCTGGCCTGGTCCGATCGTTTGTTGCTCTCTCAGGAGAACGTGGTTTTTGTTTCTGTAAACTAGTTCATCAAGGGGTGAACCTTGTTTCTTTATGTTGTGACTTCAGACTTCGTTCGGCATTCATCTTCATCTGTTTTGTAACTAAACTCTCTTTGTGCGAGAGATTATGAAAGGAAGGACTCAAACCTCATATTTATATGTTTAGATAATTGCAGACATAACATAATGGATGAAAGCATAAGATGTGAAGCGAGAGATGAATATGTTTATAAAATAGCTTTTAGGTACCCAACTGACAACATGAGCAGTTCTCATACAGTACACATCTACTTGATTATTATTGATTGATATTTTGCCCATCCCATGGGCAAAAACGATGAAAATAACTTAAAAAAATTTTTTGAATTACCTTGAGAATATCCATAAAGTGCCCTAATGCCCAGACCACTTACAATTATATTTAGATATAAATATAATTTTTTTTATTTTTCCAAAATATATTTTTTAAATTTGCAATTTTTGCCTTAAAGATAATACAAGTGTAACAAGATAGATAGATAGATAGATAGATAGATAGATAGATAGACAGACAGACAGACAGACAGATAGATAGACAGACAGACAGATAGACAGACAGACAGATAGATGATAGACAGACAGACAGACAGACAGACAGATAGATAGATAGATAGATAGATAGATAGATGATAGATAGACAGACAGACAGACAGACAGACAGATAGATAGATAGATATCTGCAGTTTTGACTTTACAGATAATACATGTATAACAATTTTAACCCTAGTTTTTGCCTTACAGATAATACGTACAACAAGATATAACAATATACGTATAATATGCATATTAGTATAACAAGACCAACGTTAAAAACAAACAAACAAAAGCTTTTTAGCATGCAAATCACTCTATTTTTATTTGCAGCTTTTACTTCACAGATATTACAAGTATAACCAACCAACCTAACAAACTAAACAAAACAAAACTAACAAAGAAATAAAAAAATAACAAATAAATAAATAAATAAAAACACTTCACTTATTAGCACACAAATCATATGATTTTTTTTATTTGCAATTTTCATTTAAATAAATGAATAAATAAAGCAAGCAAGCACACACACACACACACACACACACACACACACACACACGTCTGGTTTGCTATCCTTGTGGGGACTCTCCATAGGCGTAATGGTTTTTATATTCTATTGCCCTACACCAACCCTAGCCCTAAACCTACCCCTCACAGGAAACTTTGTGCATTTTTAGATTTTCAAAATCATTCATTCTGTGTGATTTATTAGCTTGTTTACCCGTGGGGACCTCAATTTAGGTCCCCACCGTGACACGAGTCCCCACGAGTCTGTGTGTATTCAGGTTTAAGTCCCCAACAGAATAGAAAAACAGGTACACACACACACACACACACACAAATTAAACCTTCAAAAACATACTTTGAATTATCAGGTTGATAACTTGATACCTCAAGACTTTTCCTGACCTTACAATAACTGATATTGAGAAGAGAACTCATATTTAATAACTTTCATCAAACATCTTCCATGAAAAATGTTATATTGCGTGTGTTCGGGGTCACAGAGTTCTGCCAGTTGTCCAATTGGATTTGTTTTTATTGTATCTTTCTACAATTAATTTTTTGCTGGGGCCAAATTGACCTCTGATACAAACAACATGCTATACTGGGCGACAGTGACATTTCTGAAAGGTGCATGTCGACGTTAAAGCTTCAGTAATATCCGCCTGCTGGGTTTTGATTAGGTCAGACGAACATATTAACAAGAATATGAAACATTTCATTTAAAAAAATGCTGCTTTTATTTTTATATGCACCTCAGCATGACAAGAGCAACATGTAAATAAAAATATAAACATAAACTAAAAAAGCAGCTTCATATATAAAGAATGTAAAGGAAAAATAAATATTTAATTTCAAAATTACGGTTGCTCTTTTTATATGCACTGATTAATTCCAAACATGTCATTACTTTTCAAGACATTGTTTTCTTATTTTATTGACAAGTGAATTCCCCCAGAGTGATGAAATGCTGAGTGTATGACTGGCAATAAGAGCGAGACAATGCTGTGATGCTCACATGAATGTCTCACAGGAAGTCCTCAGAGAGATGTGACCCTTTTAAGATAACAAGTGAACTGCTGATTGGTCTGAGGGGAGGTGGGGGTGGAACGGGGCAAATCAAACTCAACAGCAGGTCACAAACAACTTCACTACGGCTCGTTGTTTGTGAAGCTGGAGACGTACATGTGAGTGCAATTAATGGCTAAAAAACAGGTGATTCTAAATATATCGTATATTATATCAATTCTCAAAAACTGCAGTGAGAATAATGGAGATTTTCATCTTCTGCTTTTCACATTTTTCTCCTAAGAAACATATCCTAAAAATCTAACGTCACCTCTAAAGTTGCAGAAGAGATCTCCGTAATGTCTCAAACCGTGCTCAGATTGGCCGAGATTCCAAAGTGCGATGAAACCTTGTTCTGTTTTTTATTTTTTTGATGATGTTCCATTTTAATTTGTAGCCCTAAATGCTAATCATATCATCTGTGTCTACTCCTAAATAATTTTTTGAATGAACATCTGAGATTTAAATGGATACATAAATGAAACATTTTTCTTCTAAAATATGTCTTAAATTAAGTTAAGAATTAATAAAAAATATCTTTGGCAAGGAAATATTATTGCACCACACCATATATACATTTATTTATAGAACTATGATGTGTTTACATGGAAGAAAAAGATGATGTTAATGATGTAATATTATTTTTGTATCATTGAGGTAAAATTATAGTTTTTATTAATATTTTGAATTAGCTTTTATTTTTGTATTTTCTGTTTTTTTTTTTTTGATAATGTTTTAGTAATTGTGTTGTGTTTTTGTCATTTTTATGATTTTAAAAAAATATGTCTATAGTTTTTATAAATTTTTATTTTAGTACTTTATTTTAGAACTTTATTATTATTCTTTTTACATTATTAGTACAGTTGTATTTTTAGTTATTTTTGTACATTAAGTTAAACAAAATGGAAATTAGAAATGCAACTAAATGAAATAAGCTTAAGTTTTAAAAAAATATTTTAAGTTCAAGTAATGTTTTTAATTTCAATGAAATTATTTTTATGGTCTTATTTTTAGGTAGCAATAATAACCCTGGAAAGGAAGAAAGAAAGAAAGAAAGAAAGAAATATTATTTCAGAATCATTGAGGTACAAATTATAGTTTTTATTAACATTTTGAATCAGGTTTTATTTTTAAATTTTCATTTTACTTTTGTGCAATGTTTTAATATTTTTTTTAATTTGTCATTTGTATTTTTTAAAAACATCTGTATATTTTTATTCATTTTAATTTTAGTTTTAGTTATTTTAGCACATCAAGATAAACTAAATGATAATGAGAAATGTTGCTGAAATATGTTTATAGTTTATATATTTTATTTCAGTTAAAGTTTATTTCACTTTGTGTAGTTAAAATGTTTTACGATTTTAAGGAAGAAAGAAAGAAAGAAAGAAAGAAAGCCAAAATTAGCTATTGAATCTCACACCAACTTATAAATGTGTGTGTGTGTGTGTGTGTGTGTGTGTGTGTGTGAGGTATGGAGGGGGAGCCGCATCTGGATTCCACACATGGCTGTAATTTAATGGAGAATTGCCCATTGGTTCCTGTGCAGAGGTAAACAGAGTGATGGCTCTGCTTTTGTTATTGCCAGAGTATGACAACTGCTTCCATCAACAAACAATAAAAGTGTGAGGGGGAGAATGGGCCACACAGTGGACGGAGACCCCTGCTGAGGACACTTCTCACCATAAACTCCCCCATCAGCTTTATGCCTGTCTGTCACACCATACTAATGAAGGAAAACACTCGCGCTGTAAGAGGATAACAGATTTCCAGCCAGTAAAGAACATCAATGGCTGCGTTCTATAAAATAAAACCATATCATGTACATTTGGACTCAAAATGGAACAAAACAGTGTTTATCATTTTAAAAGAATGCTCACCAAGGCTGCATTTATTTGAGGAAACATCCAGCTAAATCAGTAAAATTCTGAAATATTATTACAATTTAAAATAACTGTTGTCTAACTGAATATATTTGAAAAAAAAAAAGAATATATATATATATATATATATATATAACAGCAGCAGCAGTATTCTGGTGTCTGGAGTTATTAGATGAATATGGGAGGGGTGTGAATGAAAAGTGATTGAGATACACGAGGGTCCTGCCGTCACCGCCATGCTGTGAAACAACAGGAGGTCGATTCTTCAAATCTCAGTTGCAATCTCAGGAACAGAGCTATAAACATTGACCAGGAGGGAGGATCTGTGTGTGTTTAAACTTATATGCAAATGACCAAACACACCTTCACTAAATACTGCATACAGACACAGATAAAGCATTATCACATACTATACAGGCCATTCAAACATGCATTTCTTATATACATTTACATTTCATACATAAATACTGTCAAATTTCCCACCTCATAGTCAATCATATGAAAAATAATGTGTGTGTGTATATGTTGCAAAAATATTTCTATTTCAAAAAAGTTTTTGGAACTTTCTTTTAAAGAATCCTGAAAAAAGTATCAAGGATTTTACAAAAATATTAAGCAGCACTACTGTTTTCAACAATGACAGTAATAATAAACGTTTCTAGAAAATTCAGCTTTGCAATACAGGAAGAAATTACATTTTTAAATAAATTACAAGAGAAAAGTAGTATTTTAATATAATATTTCACAATATTACCGTTTTTACTGTATTTTTACTGTATTTTTCTTTTAAAAACATTAAAAAATCTTACCAACACCAAACTTTCGAATGATAATAAGATCCAAAGATATACTTCGAATCCACATATAAACGTGTAAAAGCATGATATTTTAATTTTATTCAATATTTAATATCAAATTTATTTATAATTTCAATAAACAGAAAATTTAGGCATTTAAAAAAAAATTATATTACCTGTATAGAAAAATATAATGTAAATTTGACATTCAAACAAAAACAAAAATTTATCAATATTCTGTTAAATACATAAGGACACAAATAGCCCCCTTTCCTGAGACTGACCTGACATCTGTTTCCGGTACATGATGCTGTCAAAGTCAGTTACAAGAATCTGTTTTTTAACAATTAATTAAGCAGATTGTTAAAGGCATATGTTCAATAATAAGACTAACCCAATATGAACGGATATCAATACAACTGCAAAAGCCAGTGCTGCTGGATTTTCCCTGGGAATCGAACCCATTACCTTAGTGTTGCCAGCTCCTTGTTTTATTGCATGACCCAAATGAACACAAAACCTTTGAAGTTAAACATGCACATTTGAGTGTGAAATTCGAAACATATCACCAACATGTGATTTGATTGCTATCAGAAAGGTTTAGTCTTATGTTAACAAACACATGCAGACAAACGTTTATGCGTGTTTTTAGCATGGCTGTGTTATTATGATCACTGCTAACTTGATTTGACAATACAAGTAGCAACATTGTGCCTCAGTTCAAACAACACCGTGATGCTCTAGTTCTTTGCTTGTATTTTATAAAAATTAAACAAATGAGTCTGACACTGTTCAGATTCTCAACATCAAAGTATCAAAAGCAGCTTCTTTGATGCGTCGTTAAACAAAAGGAGAAATTAGAAAACAAAGCATCATGAAAGCATTTTATTACTATCAGCTGCATGCATGCATACTGGAATCCTTTGAAGTTAATATATATACTGTAAAATCTATTACAAACAAGACTGATTGTCAACAAGACGTGCAGTCTTTTGATCAAAACAATTTACACTTGCAAACACTTTTTGATGAATCCGATTTGATTAAAACACACAAATAATCAACACATTTGTCCCCGGGCTCTCCTGACTCAAACCTCTCATTAAGCTTTGCTTGAGAATGGATATATCATTACTGCTTTTGTTTGAACTCACAAACTTGAGCGCATTGAGAACGACAGCTATCCTGTAAATGCAGTCAACTCCCCTCAGGCAAAACAGCAAGAGTGCATTTGACTTTTTGGCCAGTGTTACAGTGCAACGCCAGTGGCAAAAGGGTGTAAAACTTGGTCATAGTTTGAAGAGAGCTCAACCTGTAATTGTTGTTGCTGATATTACAAGTTTCTTGGCCTTTAGCTGATGTGTTTCACCAGTACACTGCAGTACAATAATTGTAGGGACAGTCTGTCTGAAGTGACTTGAGCATTATGTATTTTGCCCAAAGGCGCGGTGAGATTCTGACCTCAGTAGCTTCTTGTTTGCAGCTTCAGTCCTTCTGGAGACTAAGACTACTACTTAAAAGCATAGTTCACCCAGAAATGACAATTCTGTCATCATTTACTCACCCTCAAACCTGTTTCCAGTTTCTTTCATCTGCTAAACACATAAGAAGATATTTTGGAGAATGTGGATAACCAAACAATTGCTGGTAGCCATTGACTTCCATAGTGTTTATTTTTTTTTGTCTATGGAAGTCAATGGGGAACAACTACAAGTCAGAATTGTCATTTTATGGTGTACTGTCCCTTTAAGAGTTTGAATGTCCAGGTTCTTAAACATTAGAAATTTTCAGTCAAAAGGTCAATGAAATTACTTAATTTCCTCAAACATTTTTCTTCTTTTCTTCTTCGTTCTTTTTAACTTTTTTTATTCAGCAAAGAATTCTGAACAAAATGTATCGGTTTCCACAAAAGTATTAAGCAGTTTCAGTGCTGATAATAATCAGAAATGTTTCTTGAGCAGCAGATCAGTATATTACAATTATTTCATGTGGATCATGTGACACTGAAGACTGGAGTAATGATGCTGAAAATTCAGCTTTACATCACAGGAATAAATTACATTTTAAATTAAATTCAAACAGAAAACAGTTCTTTTAAATTGTAATAATATTTCAGAATTTTACTATTTTTGTTCTGATTTTTGGTGCCTTGGCGAGCATAAGAGAATCAAAAAGACTTTAAAAAACATCTAAAAAACATACTGACCAAATCAAACAGATACATGCAATCTAGAAAAACAAATACTGAAGTGCATCTTCTAGGAGCAGAAAGCTGAAATTTTACTTTTACTTTTAGTTTATTGTTATATAACAACAGAACATCATGCAACACATTACTGCTATTATGCCACCATTATACATCATATTTTAACATGTCTTGGCATTTTAAGTATTACTTGAAATATTTAATAAATATTTAATAAAATATATTTTAGAATTGTAACATATTGTAGAATTTATATACCATAAATTGTAATATATAATAAATTAATTTAATGAATATTACAAATTTAACAAGTTTTTTATGCTCTTTATTTACACACCATTTGCAGGTGTGGCAAAAAAAAGAGTTCATTTTACTCTGCCTTTTTAAATTTATTTATCTAATTATTTATCCGTTTATTTAAATGTTAATTTAATTTAATTTAATTTAATTTAATTTAATTTTTTTTTTTTTTGTACAGTGTTGTAAACATTTGGACACCTCAAGCACCAAACCCACTTTTGTTACAAGTCTTATGTAGAACTGATTTAATCTAGAAGTGAATGAATGCGATTGGGAGAGAGACAGACACACGGGACACTTGACAATGAGTCCCACTATTGTCCAGCAGCTCAAAGACAGCTCGACACCTGTCCGGACACTTCACAACTGCCTTTGACACGGCCAGCTTTGGTCCCGCGGACAATAATCTGCGTCCATGCAGCTTGATGGACAACCATGGTCATTCTGACATTTTACCAACTCGATTCCAATAACAAGTGCCACCGTTGAGACATTAATGAAGCTGTAAACAACTTAGAACATCGTTTTCTCCTGAATGAGAACATCATAACATATTCCGTTCGCTTTATGCTCATAATGATAATCAAACAAACTGCACGCTGCTAAATAAAACTCTGTTTTGCACCTTGTACATTAAAGCTCGGAGCCCTGTTGGCTTTCATCCACGTCGTTCTGTTTGTTGTTCTGCTTCTATCATCTTTGTCAATAAGAGCTATGATCTCGCATTAGCATGCGTCCGGCGAAGGGAAATGGATAAAAGTGGCGTAGCGTTGTCATGGCGACCACATAAATGGCTCTGAGGCCGAACAATGGCCAGCTCTACAGGCCCGAGTCCTGAGAGCCTCTTTCTTCACCATCAACATCTGTTGCCTCACATTCAGAATTATGGGATGTTCTGCCGATTATGTTTTTTTTGTGCCGCCACCCTCTTTGAAAAGCGGCAGACGGCGGAACACACGAGCGTGCTGTGGACACCAGCCAACTTCTGTTTCACAAAAAACATCCGTGCCTCATATTTTGGGCTGTTTAGTAAATACATCATCAGAATTGTTCAGGTCAGTGAGGACGGTGCAAGAGAGAGGACTGTTGAAGCCGATCAACAGAAAACTCGAACTTTTTGCTTTCTTTGGGCATAGCTACAATTTGGATCAAATAAGGATGTTCCAGATATTGAAAAGGAGAAATCTTAAAAATCACAGAAATCTAGTTGAAAAGTGCCAAGATTTGAAAAACAATCTATGATTTTTTCAAACATATCATCAAGGTGAAATACATGTAGCCTAGGCCTATATACACATCTGTATCTATAGTGATAGTAACTGCTGCAAAAGATTTCTATTTTGAATAAATGATGTTCTTTTAAAGTTGTTATTCCTGAGAAAATCCTAAAAAAAAAAAATATCACAGGTTTCAAAAAAAATATTAGGCAGCAAATCAGCATATTAGAATGATTTCTGAAGGATCATGTTTGAAACCGTTTTTAAGACATGTATGTCTCCTAACCTTAAGTCTCAGCACTAAAATGTTTCTCTGGGATGTTGTGCCTAATGCAGCATCTCCTTACTGAAGTTATAAATGGTAGCAGCACTAGGCAACCACGGGGGTTGCGAACAGAGTAAAATTACAATATGCAAACAGTGTGGCTGCGGTCTGTGGCCGTGCGTCTAACCTCAGTTTACCTGCAAGAGTATCACTGGGATGTTTATGTACCACAGGAAATCCAACCCACTTCAGCGGTCAGCGGGGTTTAGGCAATCGCACTGACCGCAGCATCATATCGAAAGGCTTTTAGCCCTCTAACACTATAGCTGTTGGGACGCCAGCCAGTCGACGGGCAGATGTCGAAGTGATGCATGGAATGGATTAGGTATCTGCTGCTTTTCATGTGTAAATGAAACGTGAATGTGACTTCTCTAGCAACAGGTTTTTGATGTGACCATATGAGATGAGAAACGCTGCAACAATGACCTGTAGCCACGGTCAATTCAACAGCAGTGACTGAAGCTTTTGTCCTTGTGCTATCCAGCTGGACCACAGCTTATGTAAGAGAGAGACACTGACAAAAAGGGAGATACAAAAAGTCTGAGAGAAAGAGATACTGAGAGACTGAATGGGAGGGAAATCCGATGTAGGTTTTGTCATATGTGAATGTTCTACTCCTGTGAAGCAGCAGGGAACCGCAAAACATGTGCATTTACCACCTGCTTACGCTTCTATCACAACTATACAGATTCAAAATCTGCTATAGTTCAACCAAAGGTGCAACAAAGTTCAGGAAAACACGAGTCACCTAAAGCAGCATGCAGGTTTAGGCTGCACCACAGAAATACAAGCTTCACATGGCTGCTTTAATTGCTTCTTTTTTTTTTTTTTTTAAAGCAAAATGTTATATATTTATAAGTTTATATTATAGAAAAATATATTTTATTTTACAGTGCAACAGTAAAACCCACAACAGTTTTTTTTTTTTAAGTTTTAAATTTAGGGTTAATAATAATCATGAATGCATAGAAAATATAGTAATTTTCTGGCAGGACATTATCCATTCATTTTACGGACATTTACATTAATGTTAAAACACAATGCAATGTAAAATTCAAAATACAGGTAAAACACCTGTAAAAAATAAATCCAGAAAATTCCTTCATATTAATAAAGTACATTGTGCCCTATTTTCTATATTTTTTTAAGTGTACGTTATATTATTATTATTATTATTATTATTATTTATTAAGTCAAAATTATGAAAAGACAAATTACACAAATTGCAATGCAAAATTCAAAATACAGGAAAACACCTGTAAAAAATAAACATAGAAAAGTCCTTGATATTAATAACAGTTTGTGGGCAGAAGAGAATGCGCAAAACGTTAATTTGGAGACCAAAAAAAAAACAAAAAACACTTAACCCAGAATTTTCCTTTAAAAACCAGCCTAAGCTACAGTTTTGAATTTTTGTTTTCCTCGTCATGCTTCCAAAGGTTCACAAACCCACTTAGCAAATGCAAGTCACCTCGAATACAATCGCTCTGTCCCAAGCCTATCACAACTAATTACATTTCTTCCTCAGGTTTTGGCCAGCTTAGCGCATTCAGTCACGGTCAATGTGTCATCACCTCCGATCTCCAGATGTCTGCAGCGCTTCAAACAGATCCGCTTCAGCTTGGCCGCGAGGAACCAAGCGGTGCTTCCACACAGAAAGAGGAGCCTCACCTCCGGCATCCATATTGGTCCAACAAATTTGCCACAAATCATTTTACAAATGCCTAGCGGGGGGCTATAGAAGCGAGTGGAAATGCTCCCATTCAGACCCGCCATGCTCCTGTGGAGAGTGAACCCCGGTGCCTGGCTTGTTGGAGCGCGCTGACAGCCTCTGATCCCCCGACCATCTGTGTGGGGTGGGCTGGCCCGCGTTCAGCAGCCCTTTGTGTGCTCTGAAGCTCAGTGGATTCAACAGTAACTGAAAATTAGAAAGCAGAAAGACCGGCAAAGAAAGGAGCTGGCAGACACCCGCAGTTCAATCACGGGCCATTCAGAAGATTGGCATAAACATCGTGTACAAATGCTTTCGTAACTTCTGTGAAATATACGTTTTGGTCAGCGATTCAGACCCTTAGCGAACGGATGAAGTGGTTATCGCAAACCAGCTGTGTGGTTCAGAGTCAAGAGACTCATCGGAAGTCGTTTGAGACGCACGTGCTTTGAGTGAGGGATGCTGGGATTGGACAGGTGTGGCGTCGGCGCGTGGAGCCGCAGGCAGCTGGAAACACCCATGGGCCGCAGATGTGCGCTGAGGGTCACTGTCATGACCGGCCCGGCTGGTGGCCGTTGATATTTGGAAAGAGATGGAAAACAGTCCGCTCGTTTTCAGATGGCTTCGATTAATCATTAATCTTAATTGTTTCCAGTGCACAGTCGCTCACGGTTACCGGTGGGCTGGAGGGACGACATGCGGTCTGCTTTACTGAGGGACAAGAAGAGTCACTAATCAAACTCGATTCATACATTTAAACAAGAAAATAAATTAAAGTGATATTTGCCCCTGCAGAACTTGCCACCATGATGCTAAGGTGTTGTTGGTGGTTGCCAGGGTGTTGCTATGTGGTTGCTAAGGTTTTATAAGTGCATTTAAGCACATTGTTAGAGTGTTCTGGGTGGTTTTTAGCATGTTGCTATGGTGTTGGGTGTTTTTTAGTATGTTGCTATGGTGTTGCTAAGGTGTTCTAACTTCTAAGTGTATTTCAGCATGTTGCTATGGTGTTGCTAAGGTGTTCTAACTTCTAAGTGTATTTCAGCATGTTGCTATGGTGTTGCTAAGGCGTTCTGAGTGTATTTTAGCATGTTGCTATGTGGTTTTTAGTATGTTACTATGGTGTTGCTAAAGTGTTCTACCTTTTAAGTGTATTTTAGCATGTTGTATGTTGTTACTAAGGTGTTCTGGGTGTTTTTAGTATGTTACAATCGTGTTGCTAAGGCTTTCTAACTTCGAAGTGTATTTTAGCATGTTGCTATGCGATTACTAAGGTGTTCTGGGTAATTTTTAATATGTTGCTATAGGGTTGGATGGTTTTTAGTATGTTGCTAAGGCATTCTAACTTCAAAGTGTATTTTAGCATGTTGCTATGCAGTTACTAAGGTATTCTGGGTGGTTTTTAGTATGTTGCTATGGTGTTGTTGTTTTTTAGTATGTTGCTATTCTGTTGGGTGGTTTTTAGTATGTTGCTATGGTGTTTTTTTTTTTTTTAGTATGTTGCTATGGTATTGTTTTTTAGTATGTTGCTATTCTGTTGGGTGGTTTTTAGTATGTTGCTATGGTGTTTTTTTTTTTTTTAGTATGTTGCTATGGTATTGTTTTTTAGTATGTTGCTATTCTGTTGGGTGGTTTTTAGTATGTTGCTATGGTGTTGTTGTTTTTTTAGTATGTTGCTATGGTGTTGCTAAGTCTTTAACTTTGAAGTGTATTTTAGCATGTTGCTATGCAGTTACTAAGGTATTCTGGGTGGTTTTTAGTATGTTGCTATGGTATTGTTGTTTTTTAGTATGTTGCTATTCTGTTGGGTGGTTTTTAGTATGTTGCTATGGTATTGTTGTTTTTTAGTATGTTGCTATTCTGTTGGGTGGTTTTTAGTATGTTGCTATGGTGTTGTTGTTTTTTTAGTATGTTCCTATGGTGTTGCTAAGTCTTTAACTTTGATGTGTATTTTAGCATGTTGCTATGCAGTTATTAAGGTGTTCTGGGAGGTTTTAAGTATGTTGCTATGGTGTTACTAAGGCATTCTAACTTCTAAGTGTATTTTAGCATGTTGCTATGGTGTTGGGTGGTTTTTAGTATGTTTCTATGGTGTTGCTAAGACATTCTAAGTATATTTTAACGTTGCTATGTGGTTACTAAGGTGTTCTTAGTATGTTGCTATGCTGTTGGGTGTTTTTTTAGTATATTGCTACGGTGTTGCTAAGGCTTTCTAACTTTGAAGTGTATTTTAACATGCTGCTATGTGGTTACTAAGGTGTTCTAGGAGTTTTTAGTATGTTGGTATGCAGTTGGGTGGTTTTTAGTATGTTGCTACGGTGTTGCTAAGGCTTTCTAACTTTGAAGTATATTTTAACATGTTGCTATGCGGTAACTAAGGTGTTCTGGGTGGTTTTTAATAAGTTCCAATGCTGTAGCTATGGTGTTCTAAGTATGTTTTAGCTTGTTGCTATGCAGTTGCTAGGGTGAAAGAGTGAAAATCAAGACTGATTGCTTACAATGGCTTGGAAAAGTGAAGTTTTGTACCAGTGTTTAATACTTAAAGATTAAAGTGGTTTGTTCAAAGCAAGAGCAAACACCACTAATAAATCTCCACTGCTCTGCTACAAACACAATCTCATTATAGTAAGTCAAGAATTTAAACAAAAAAGAAACAGTAATTCATACAGGAATATCACATTATGATATGTTACACATTTAACAGTATTATTTAATTGGACATTCATGCAAGTCTAGTGTATGGCGACTGATGCATGTTTACATGTGCTCTATGGGAAATAAATGAACAGGAAATGACCACCAGATGTGTGAAATTATCATTTATAGGGAAGATGGTGCAATTTGCAGAACAGTTGCAACTCAAATAAATCCCCCATCTCCCCCTCTGTCCTGTAATGAAGTTATGTGGAAGTATGTGTATATTTGTGTGAATGCACTAGTGAAGGAAAGGTAAAGTGTCAGTGAGGAAAGGTAAACAGGAAGTGTGCATTCGCTCCCACAACACACACGCACCCAATATTTGATTTATATTTACAAGCGCATGTTTACTCACCATTACACGAAAAGTAGCTGCGTCATCTAAAAAAAATTAAAGGAAAAAGAGCTTCGTTTATGTGGTTTTGTGTATTTGTATTCATATATCAGCAATAACTTGCATCAAATGTTTGCTGTAAATCAGTTTACACAAATATTTGCATACGCTTTAAACAAACAGGTCAGCAAGACACAACAACAGCAGGTTTGCTGAGCTCAGCTCACAGTATGTTGGGGGGCTACATCTCATAACCTCCAACATGTGGTCAGCTCCTATTATTTTAACTGCTTCCAGTGACTTTAGATCCCGGTGACCTCCAAGTGCAATCAAGAACAGAAATGGACACATTAAAACGCCAAGCGCAGGACAGCTTAGGTTACCACCCTATGAAGAACAAAGACAAAACAACATTTTGGGAGAGCATTTACTGCAATTCCACTCCTGACGTTAGTAAATAAAACAAAGTCAACAAAATATTTAAACAAAATCAGGTTGATTAATTAATTGCGGTTATGTTTGATTAAATGTTTTGACTAGTAATTTGGTGTAATGTCCAATCTTATAGAAATCATAAAACAGGGATGGGAAAATGTCACCAAAAATCTTTTATCCGTAATTTTTAAATAAAATTTAAAAATTGAATTTCAAATGGTTTTGAATTTAAAAAAGCCAAAAAAGCAGAAGCAAATAAGCAAAAAAACAGTAATGAGACTTCAACTCAGTCTAATCCCTAGTACAAAAGTCCTCAGGAAAGATATGAAAATCACAGAAATATTATGACAAAATAATATTTCATTCATTCATTCATTCATATCACTATTCATCATTCATTATTTTGCATGTTTTGATGCAATTTTATCTTCACCTTTATTGTTTTTTGACAACTTATTGTAATCTTCACTTTGCATGAAAAAAAGTATATAAAATTAAATTGTAAATGATAAGGTAGTATAAAATTTTTATGTTTTTTTTTTCATTTTATTTTATCTTCACTTTTATTGTTTTATTAACAACTTACTTTCACTTTGCATAAAAACGTATAGAAAATTAAATAGTAAGTTATAAATTATATAATTGATAAACCAAATGATATACCAAAATCATAGAAAAAATATATATTAAAAAAACATTCTTTTTTTAAATACTTTGAAGTAATTTATTTCATCTTCACTTTTTTTTCTTTTTTGACAAATTATTGTTACCTTCACTTTTCATTAAAAATGTATAGAAAATTAAATGATAAATGATAAATAATTAAATAGTATAACATTAAAAGACATTTTCAATTTGAAAACAGAACAAAACAAACAAACAAACAAACAACAATATTGGGTCAGTATAAATATCAACATCATATCAAATGGGAGTCTGCACTGCTCTGCATGTGCTCTCAAAGCTTCCACGTGTGTTGTTTTTGTTCCTGAAGATTTTACATGGAAAAAGTAAAGTGTACTCAGGGGAAGGAGGAGACAAGGGGTGGTGAGGGTGATGCCCAACTGCTAATGTTTACAGCAGCTGTCATTAACAGAGTCTGCTACTTCCTGAAGAGAGAGAGAGAGAGAGAGAGAGAGAGAGAGATTCTTCAATCTACTGAAGTCAGGAGCCTCCAGGGTTATTAATGAAAGCCAGAGACGTTAGGCTACTGACAATTCACAAACTTCCAATCATTTTTCTGCACAGAGCAACCTAGCAAATATCTAGTAATGTCTTAGGAACCACCCAAAACCACCTTAGCAACACCCTGGCAACCTTATAGAACACTTAGACAACTACATAGAATGCCCTGGCAAACACCTAGAACAGCTTAGCAACTCTACAGCAACCAACTAGAACATCAGCAATTTTCCAGAGCTCCCTAGCGACACCCCAACAACATCATAGAGCACCTTAAAATGCTGTAGCAACAAACTATAATGTCTAGAACACCCTAGCAACACCCTAACAACCTCATAGAACATCTTAAAATGCTCTAGCAACAAACTACAATGTTCAGAACACCCTGACAACATCATAGAACACCTTAGAATGCTCTAGCAACAAATTACAATGTCCAGAACACCCTAACAACATCATAGAACACCTTAAAATGCTGTAGCAACGAACTATAATGTTCAGAACACCCTGACAACATCATAGAACACCTTAGAATGCTCTAGCAACAAATTACAATGTCCAGAACACCCTAACAACATCATAAAACACCTTAAAATGCTGTAGCAACAAACTATAATGTCCAGAACACCTTAACAACACCCTAACAACCTCATAGAACACCTTGAAAAGCTGTAGCAACAAACTATAATGTCCAGAACACCTCAACAACACCCTAACAACCTCACAGAACACCTTCAAATGTTCTAGCAACAAACAATAATGTCCGGAACACCCTGACAACTTCATAGAACACCTTAAAATGGTCTAGCAACAAACTAAATGTCCAGAACACCCTAACAACCTCATATAACTGCTTAAAATGCTCTAGCAATGAACTAAATGTCCAGAACACCCTAAAAACACCCTAACAACATCATAGAATACCTTAAATACTCTAGCAACGAACTATAATGTCCAGAACACCCTAACAACCTCATAGAACACCTTAATATGCTCTAGCAATGAACTATAATGTCCAGAACACCCTAAAAACACCCTAACAACATCATAGAATACCTTAAAATGCTCTAGCAACAAACTAAATGTCCAGAACACCCTAAAAACCTCATATAACGCCTTAAAATGCTCTAGCAATTAACTAAATGTCCAGAACACCCTAAAAACACCCTAACAACATCATAGAACATCTTAATATGCTCTAGCAATGAACTATAATTTCCAGAACACCCTAATAACCTCATAGAACATCTTAATATGCTCTAGCAATGAACTATAATGTCCAGAACACCCTAACAACCTCATAGAACATCTTAAAATGCTCTAGCAACAAACTACAATGTCCAGAACACCATGACAACATCATAGAACACCTTAGAATGCTCTAGCAACAAATTACAATGTCTAGAACACCCTAACAACATCATAGAACACCTTAAAATGCTGTAGCAACAAACTATAATGTTCAGAACACCTTAACAACACCCTAACAACCTCATAGAACACCTTAAAATGCTGTAGCAACAAACTATAATGTTCAGAACACCTTAACAACACCCTAACAACCTCATAGAACACCTTAAAATGCTGTAGCAACAAATAATAATGTCCAGAACACGCTAACAACCTCATAGAACACCTTAAAATGCTCTAGCAACAAACTACAATGTTCAGAACACCCTGACAACATCATAGAAGACCTTAGAATGCTCTAGCAACAAATTACAATGTCCAGAACACCATAACATCATAGAACACCTTAAAATGCTGTAGCAACAAACTATAATGTCCAGAACACCTTAACAACACCCTAACAACCTCATAGAACACCTTGAAAAGCTGTAGCAACAAACTATAATGTCCAGAACACCCCAACAACACCCTAACAACCTCACAGAACACCTTAAAATGCAGTAGCAACAAAACTATAAAGTCCAGAGCACCATAGCAACACCCTAACAACCTCATAGAACACTTTAAAATGCTCTAGCAACAAACTATAATGTCCGGAACACCCTGACAACCTCATAGAACACTTTAAAATGCTCTAGCAACAAACTATAATGTCCGGAACACCCTGACAACCTCATAGAACACCTTAAAATGCTCTAGTAACAAACTAAATGTCCAGAACACCCTAACAACATCATATAACTCCTTAAAATGCTCTAGCAATGTACTAAATGTCTAGAACACCTTAAAAACACCATAAAAACCTAATGGAACATCTTAAAATGCTCTAGCAATGTTCTATAATGTCCAGAACACCCTAACAACCTCATAGAACACCTTAAAATCCTGTAGCAACAAACCAAATTTCCAAAACACTCTAACAACCTCATAGAACACCTTAAAAAGCTGTAGCAACAAACTATAATGTCCAGAACACCTCAACAACACCCTAACAACCTCATAGAACACCTTAAAATGCTGTAGCAACAAACTATAATGTCTGGAACACCTTAACAACCTCATAGAACACCTTAAAATGCTCTAGCAACAAACTATAATGTCCGGAACACCCTGACAACCTCATAGAACACCTTAAAATCCTGTAGCAACAAACTAAATTTCCAAAACACCCTAACAACCTCATAGAACATTCATAGAACACCTTAAAATGCTCTAGCAACAAACTAAATGTCCAGAACACCCTAACAACCTCATAGAACACCTTAAAATGCTCTAGCAACAAACTAAATGTCCAGAACACCCTAACAACCTCATAGAACACCTTAAAATGCTCTAGCAACAAACTAAATGTCCAGAACACCCTAACAACCTCATAGAACACCTTAAAATGCTCTAGCAACAAACTAAATGTCCAGAACACCCTAACAACCTAATATAACTCCTTAAAATGCTCTAGCAATGTACTAAATGTCCAGAACACCTTAAAAACACCATAAAAACCTCATAGAACATCTTAAAATGCTCTAGCAACGTACTATAATGTCCAGAACACCTCAACAACACACTAAAAACCTCATAGAACACCTTAAAATGCTCTAGCAACAAACTAAATGTCCAGAACACCCTAACAACCGCATATAACTACTTAAAATGCTCTAGCAATTAACTAAATGTCCAGAACACCCTAACAACCGCATATAACTACTTAAAATGCTCTAGCAATTAACTAAATGTCCAGAACACCCTAACAACCGCATATAACTACTTAAAATGCTCTAGCAATTAACTAAATGTCCAGAACACCCTAACAACCGCATATAACTACTTAAAATGCTCTAGCAATTAACTAAATGTCCAGAACACCCTAACAACCGCATATAACTACTTAAAATGCTCTAGCAATTAACTAAATGTCCAGAACACCCTAACAACCGCATATAACTACTTAAAATGCTCTAGCAATTAACTAAATGTCCAGAACACCCTAACAACCGCATATAACTACTTAAAATGCTCTAGCAATTAACTAAATGTCCAGAACACCCTAACAACCTCATATAACTACTTAAAATGCTCTAGCAATTAACTAAATGTCCAGAACACCCTAAAAACCTCATAGACCATCTTAAAATGCTCTAGCAACGTACTATAATGTCCAGAACACCCTAACAACCTCATAGAACACCTTAAAATCCTGTAGCAACAAACTAAATTTCCGAAACACCATAACAACACCATAACAACCCCATAGATCACCTTAAAATGCTCTAGCAACAAACTACAATGTCCAGAACACCCTGACAACATCATAGAACACCTTAGAATGCTCTAGCAACAAATTACAATGTCCAGAACACCCTAACAACATCATAAAACACCTTAAAATGCTGTAGCAACAAACTATAATGTCCAGAACACCTTAACAACACCCTAACAACCTCATAGAACACCTTAAAATGCTGTAGCAACAAAACTATAAAGTCCAGAACACCATAGCAACACCCTAACAACCTCATAGAACATCTTAAAATGCTCTAGCAACAAACTATAATGTCCGGAACACCCTAACAACCTCATAGAACACCTTAAAATGCTCTAGCAACAAACTAAATGTCCAGAACACCCTAACAACCTCATATAACTACTTAAAATGCTCTAGCAATTGACTAAATGTCCAGAACACCCTGACAACCTCATAGAACACCTTAAAATGCTCTAGCAACAAACTAAATGTCCAGAACACCCTAACAACCTCATATAACTCCTTAAAATGCTCTAGCAATGAACTAAATGTCCAGAACACCCTAAAAACACCATAAAAACCTCATAGAACATCTTAAAATGCTCTAGCGATGTACTATAATGTCCAGAACACCCTACCAACCTCCTAGAACACCTTAAAATCCTGTAGCAACAAACTACATTTCCAAAACACCCTAACAACACCATAACAACCCCATAGATCACCTTAAAATGCTCTAGCAACAAACAATAATGTCCAGAACACCCTAACAACATCGTAACCATATCATAGAACCCCTCAGATATGCCCTAGCAACTATATAGAATGCCCTGTCAAACACAAAGTACAGCAGTGGCAATGCCAGCTACAACCTAGAACACTCTAGCAATTCTCCAGAACACCCTAGCAACTGCACAGTGACGCCCTGGCAACCACCAAGAGCAATCTAGCATTGTGATGATTCTAACACTCACATTTTCTTTAGAAATGTAAAAACCTGGTTGTCTTATTGCACTGGAGTCTGGACTGTTGAGCTGACATATTGAAGTATAAATCCATAAAGCTGAAATGTGAGCCCTGTTTTGGAACATGATGATATTTGTTGAAGTCAGACTGTTTGCTGACGGTGAAGGGAGTTTGTATGAGACTAGCGGTCCCTCAGAAACCCAATCCATCCACACAGTTGATCTCTCATAAGGAGAGGAGCCTCATGACTGATGTGAAGCGGTGGAAGTTATAGCGACCCAGGGACACACAACTCTTTCCACTTCCTCAAACACCAGTCATCCTCTCGCGGTGGATTTCTGAGGACCATCATGGATGTTCCCACACGTGTTCATATCATTTAATGTCATCCTTTAAAAAATACATCACTACACAGGTGTAAGAGTGAAGACACAACTTTTCCAGAACACACTTAACGTATGGTTTTTAAAATGCTGCAACAAAACGAACTCTGCACCTGTATTAGTTTGAGATTAAAATATGAGAAATAATCTGAGGATACTTTCTCAGATATATGACTCACATAAAGAATCTTTAAAAATATAAGACTTTCTAAACATTAAAATTATATACACAATGAGAGAAATATATTACTAATAATACTGAAACAATGAAATATTTTTTTAAATATCACATACCAAAATATTTGTAATTTTTTATTGAAAAACAAGTTTCTAAAGATAACTTGTTACGCAATGAGAGAAATTGACTACTAATATCATAAAATACAATATTTTATAAAATACAATGTTTTTTTATGTATCACACATGCAAATAAACTAATATATAAAATTTAAAATGTTTTATGTGTAGAATATAATTTATATTTATATTTATAGAATATATATTTATATTTATATATCATCATTAATGTTTCTTTTTTTAATCAACTGATAGTTCTTTACACCTGAACAAGGTGTAAAGAAGCATAGCTAGCTAATATTTTGCACAAATGTTCATTTTTCAAATGTTCCAAGAGAAACATCCTACCAAAATAATTTTTTTTTTTATATATATCACATATGATAAAATATTTAAAAAATATTGAAAAACATGTTTCTAAAGATATGTAATAATATAAATAAATTATTTATATACATACTCACACACAAACACACACACACACACACAAACGCATATATAATTTTTTATAAATAATTGTAAATAATTTTAATAATCCAAATAATGTAAAAGTAAAATGTAAAATAAAATGGATAATTATTATATAATTATATGTATATAAATTATAAAATTTATATAATTATTTTTTGTGGAATATACTTTTCTGAAGATAGTATACATTTTTACACAATGAGAGAGATATTAACGACTTATCTACTGTAAAAAAAAAGTTTTTATATATCACATTTCATAAAATATTTTAAAGATATAAAAAAATATAATTACGTATATAAATAT
>NW_015644664.1:584078-588522 GCF_001515625.1 Sinocyclocheilus rhinocerous | reverse complement strand
TTACGTATATAAATATATAAGTAATACATAATAAAATATAAGTATATGTACATACATAAAGGTAATATATTCCTTATATATATATATATATACAGTATATATACAGTGTATATATATATATATATATATATATTACACACACAAAATGTTCAACCAATGTTCCAATTTCCGCTGAAATTTCCAGTGGGCATCTGAAAGCACTGCACAATGAGAGAAATATACTACTCCACTCCTGCCTGCAGATTTTTCTCATAAAAAAGCCTTTGATAGTTTAGCCATCTGGTCAGAGCCTTGAAAAAATCCTCATAAAAGAGGCCCAAATAAGGTCAGAGGTCACCCCCTCCCAGGGTCAGGAGGCCCTTGAAGGTTGTTATAGTGGACTTTGCTGAAGTTGTCAACCACAATCCACAAGAAAAATTAATGTGCGTCCTCCTTTTTAAACATGTACTTCATTACAGTTAACAAAAGCCGCGGCTCGAGTTCTCTGGTCTGAAACAGCAGATCGGCCACAAAATTGATCTGTGGCTGGGGGGAAAATGAGATTAGGACAAATATATCACATGCAATCAGGGAAAACATTGATTTGATGTGTCCAGAAGCTCGTGCTTCTTAAGAATAAGACATTAGACTGAATGTTGACGATATATTCCCTTGCAACAGAATGTCCATTTGGGGTGATAGATCATGATTTGACGTATTTGTTGAGGCATTTATCAACCAGTGCAATGACTCTACACATTCCAGACATAGCTGCAGTTAAAGACTGGTTAATCTGGGAGATCTGGTAAGAGACATGGATCAGCAAATATAACGTCCTCAGATAACCAGACAAAAAACGATGATTCACAAGCTTCACATTTCTGCTTGTAAAGCCACATACTCCACATAACTCCATTGCAAGTGCCTAGATGAGTCCAAATTAATTTCTGAGCTAATGAACATTATGCCACAAATGCTGTCTTGTATTAAACCCAGAACATTCCTGTCAAGGTCTGAATGATTTCATGTTTGTGCCATCTCTATACGATTAGTGTTTTGGTCTCTCGAGGTAGCAGTTCAATCTGAACAGCTTCGGAAATATGGGCCGGTTCAGAAACTCGTAAACGTAGGGTTGCGTTCTTATCATCTACAGGACACATAATGGTGCAACGGCAAGCCTGTGGTTAACCCTGACCTATCCAGGGCTTGTTATTACAAAATGACTGCAGATGAAAGGCAGACACTGGAAACAATCTGTTAAGACTGGATTTAAGCTACCACAGCATTTAGGAGTTAATGGAAAATGGCGCTTTTTAAGCTTTTTACATTGGATTCAGGACGCTTTGGATCTTACATCACTAAAGAAAACCTCTGAAGAAAGCCAAAAAACAAAAACAAAGCAAAAGTACAGTATGCACTGTAAATAACATGCTAGCATCAAAGTACCATTGTATGTCCATCAGATATCTAATATAAAGTCAGTGTAATACCAAAGTACCATTTTTGTAAATATAATAAATATAATTTCTAATATATAAAATAATAAAATAAAATAAAATAAAATAAAATAAAATAAAATAAAATAAAATAAAATAAAATAAAATAAAATAAAATAAAATAAAATAAAATAAAATAAAATTAAATTAAATTAAATAAAATAAAATTAAATAAAATTAAATTAAACAATAATATAGCCTCTACAATACTCTATACTCTAGCCTCTAAAGTACAAATTTTTTCAGTGTTCAGTATAAGAATTCTGTATTTTCCTAGCTGTCCCACAATTCCTGTTCCCAAACAACCAAGAAAAACAAGTTCTTTATGAGAAGATGCATTATAAACATTTCCCTGAGATCCCGCTATCAGTCAAGTTCCTGTTCCTCATGTCACAAAAATACAAACACATGTTTAGCGCTGGTCTACTCGTCATCACAGAGAAATATGAACCAGATGCATCCATTAGGATGAGTCCTGATCTGCAGCTTGAGCCAAACACAGTCTCTTCAGCTCATCAGATATATTTACCTCTGCGGTGTATTGATACTGGCTTCAGAACGCCAGCGATTGACTCTACGCCTCACTTCAAACCAATAGAGGCAACAGCAAATGATACTGGCAGGGGTGTCCGGTTTCTAAGGGAACAGTGAGGCTTCTGGGATACGATGTGCTCCATTTAACACCACGGATAGACATGACTGACCAAAACTATACACATACATACAAGAGAGCACTCACAGCACAACATCAAGCGTGAACTATGATGCTCTTGGGTTACCTGTGAGAACACACAGGCTCCATAGATTTATGGGGAACTAAAAAATCTTAGGCAAGTTTGGAGATTGTACATAGGCCCTTTAAGTACTGTTACACTGATACGTTGTTAAAATAAAATATACTTGGATAAAATATAATAAAACAAATAAATAATGAAAATAATAATAGAATTGAGTGAATAATAAAATAAAATAAATAAAATTGAATGAATTAAAAAATTAGAAGAGAAAAAGCCCAGACTTAACACAATAAAATAAAACAAGTAATCAAATAATAAAGCTAATAAATAAAAATAATTAATAAAATAACCCAGACAGGCAATAAATAAACAAACAAACAAACAAATAAATAAATAACGAGGACAAAAACAACACAGACTTAACATAATAAAATGAAATAAAAACAACAGACTCGGGAGGTTATAAAACAAACTTTCTCACGAAATGATGAGAACAGAAATTTCCATTAGCATTAAAATACATTTTATCATTAAAACAGCTTTTGATTATATCATTCTTTTCAGCCATGTTATTATTCACCTCACACGTCTCCCATTGGCTCCTCACCACAAGACGTGACCAATGAGAATCAGCCACCAGCTGCTCCGCCCACCTCTGCTAAGCCTGTGTTTCATTCTGCTTCAGTAGATTCAGCATTGCTTCAAGGTAATTCAGAAAACAATTATGTTATAATGCGATACTGGCAGTTGCGTTTAATGTTTCATAAACTTTCTGAAGATTTTCTAAAGCAGTTTAATAAAACTGTATACTTTGTATATATATATATATATATATATATATATATATATATATATAATTTTTTGAACATCAAATTGCACTAAATAAAATGAGAAATGTTGACAACGTGGCAACTATAGCTGAAATACAAGTTTGTTTGTTTTTTATTTTATTTCAAGTAACAAAAAAAAAATTTTTTTAAACATTTTTTTTCTTTTTATTTTAATATTAGTTTAAGTTTTTAAAAAAATAAACAAATTCACAAACAAACAAACAAACAAATACAAAATACAATTCTGAAGAGAAAAAGAACACAGACTCTTATGAAACCAGCGCTCTCACTGAAATTATGAGAACGGAAATTTCCAACAGAGCATTTAAACAAATGCCCATGAGTATTTAGCATTCCTGAGGTTAAAATAAAGCAATATGAGCGGCCTGATTAAAAAATAGACGGGAAATTCCACTTGACAGTTACAACTAAAGAAACATTTTCTCATAATCAACATGATGGGAGAGAGGGAAAACAAACAAACAGTATTTCTCACAGAGCTCTGCCTGAGGGACGGGGGTTTTTATTTTATTAGTTTTTTTGACATGCCTAAATAGTTTTTATTAGGTTTTCGTTTATTTAGTTATATAGTGCTTCAACTTAAACTAAATCAAAATGAGATATTTTGCTAGGTTTTTATTCTATTTTATTATTTTATTTACTTTATTACTGCATTTTATTTTATTTTATTTCAACTAACACATTTTTTATGGATTTAGTAAATGATAAAAACCCTGTTATGAAGTCGTTCAATAAGTCTGTGTGACAAATAAAATCAAAATTAAATGATTCATAAAAATTCTACATTGGAACCCAGTGACTTTTCCCTTCTTTTTAAGGTTTTATTTTATTTCAAGTAACAACACATTTTTTTTTTTTTATGGTTTTAATATTAGTTTAAGTTTTTTTAAAAGTTAACTAATAACCTTGTTCTGAAGCAGTGCTATTTTAGTATTAGCGATACTTGTATAGTTTTTGTGAATATTTTGATTTTATTTTTATATTTTACATTATAATTTTATTTGTAATTAAAGTTTTAGTAATTTTTCATTTTATTTTATTTTATTTCAACTAACACATTTTTTATGGATTTAGTAAATGATAAAAACCCTGTTATGAAGTCGTTCAATAAGTCTGTGTGACAAATAAAATCAAAATTAAATGATTCATAAAAATTCTACATTGGAACCCAGTGACTTTTCCCTTCTTTTTTTCTTTTCTTTTGATTTCAAGTAACAACACTTTTTTTTTTTTTATGGTTTTAATATTAGTTTAAGTTTTTTTAAAAGTTAACTAATAACCTTGTTCTGAAGCAGTGCTATTTTAGTATTAGTGATTTTATTTTTATATTTTATATTATAATTTTATTTTTAATTAAAGTTTTAGTAATTTTTGTGCGTAC
>NW_015644664.1:581989-583634 GCF_001515625.1 Sinocyclocheilus rhinocerous | reverse complement strand
TATATATATATAATTTTTTGAACATCAAATTGCACTAAATAAAATGAGAAATGTTGACAACGTGGCAACTATAGCTGAAATACAAGTTTGTTTGTTTTTTATTTTATTTCAAGTAACAAAAAAAAAATTTTTTTAAACATTTTTTTTATTTTTATTTTAATATTAGTTTAAGTTTTTTTAAAGTTAACTAATAACCTTGTTCTGAAGCAGTGCTATTTTAGTATTAGTGATTTTATTTTTATATTTTATATTATAATTTTATTTTTAATTAAAGTTTTAGTAATTTTTGTGTGTACATTTTTATCCATTTTTCATTTCATTAGTTTTTTTTACATGCCTAAATAGTTTTTATTAGGTTTTAGTTTATTTAGTGCTTCAACTTAAACTAAATCAAAATGAGATATTTTGCTAGGTTTTTATTTTATTGTATTATTTAATTTACTTTATTACTGCATTTTATTTTATTTTATTTTATTTTATTTCAACTAACACATTTTTTATGGATTTAGTAAATGATAAAAACCCTGTTATGAAGTCGTTCAATAAGTCTGTGTGACAAATAAAATCAAAATTAAATGATTCATAAAAATTCTACATTGGAACCCAGTGACTTTACCCTTCTTTTTTTCTTTTCTTTTGCCTTCAACAGATGAAAAATAGTCAGACAGGTTTATGAGGATGAGTAAATGATGACCAAACACCCATTTTTGGGTGAACTATCAAAAACAAAACCCTGCTTGATTCAAGCACAAAGTCAGACACTTTCAAACTCATTTGAATGCACAAATCAAATCATTTGACTATCACACCAGTGTTTATATCTGCATTTCAACTCATTCAAACTGAGGTCATGGAAACATGCTTCGGATGCATTGGGAGTTGCAGTCCACGTGTTGCACAAAGCAGGAATGCTCTTTTGGGAAGGAATGCATCATGCAGGAATAATTGCCCTCATCCCTCTCTGGGGCTGGGCACTCAGTTAAAAGAGATTCAGACGGTTTGTAATCTCTCCTCACCACCCCTCCTCCTATGAAGGAAAGCGCGAGGGGGGCAGGGTGTGTTTGACTTGTGGAGGGTGGGTCATCTACACACCCGCAAACACACTAACCTCCTGCTTCTCAATCACATTCAAACGGGTCGATCAAAATGTGGCTAAAACAGTCTGAAATGTAGAGACGCTGATCAAAGATTGAACCTGTTTGTGCTCCCAAAGGATTATGGGGAAACTCTGCAGAGCTGTTCATTGGCTGTGGCTCATCTTTCAGACTGGTCACATGGGCTGGCCTAACTTTTCACATCACATGATTAGCCGATCAGACTGTCTCAGTAGTAAAGCATGACAGCTTTTAATTTGATTTGATGTTTGAAGATTTTAGTGTCTAGGTGTGTAGTGTTCAACCCAGCCTTCCTCTCCATAACTGGGTATATTTCAGTTGTTGTTATCTCTGAATGAATCAGAAATAAATATCAAATAGTCTTGGAGATTGTATTTGTCTTGAAGAAATGTCTTACTAGGGTTGCTATAGTTTTGAATGATATGTATATAATACATTTATAATTATCATTGGTTATCTAAAATATTATTATAAAATAATTATAAGATTTGTATTATATTTTATGATATATTTATTTATTATATTTTATA
>NW_015644664.1:573589-581460 GCF_001515625.1 Sinocyclocheilus rhinocerous | reverse complement strand
TTATATACATTTTTATTACATTTATTTTATTATATTTAACAATGTAACAATTTCATAATATTATTATGACATGCAGATTGTATGTGTTAAATATATGTCTTACTAAGGATATTTTTATTATATTTTATTATGTATTTATGTATTATATACATTTTATTACATATATATTATTATATTTAACAATGTAACAATTTCATAATATTATTATGACATGAAGATTGTATGCGTTAAAGATATTTCATACTAAGGATATTATAGTTTAGACAATTATCATAGGTTATACAAATATTATTATAAAAATAACTAAAATTATTATGAATTTTATTATATATTTTATATTAATGATTTTTTTCTATTTTAGAAAAATTGTATCATTTTTTCAATTTTTCAACAATGTAACATTTTCAAAATATTATGTTATGGAGATTGTGTGTCTTAAAAATATTTCTACTATGGTTATTACAGTTTGGGATTTTTTAATATGATATAATTGACACTGGTTATAATTTAAAAAATAATGATAATTATTATGAATCTTCATTATGCATTTTTATTGTATAATTTTATTACACATTGTTTTTATTTTAAAATTTTTTATATGAAATAAAATTTTTTTTAAATAATTTGAACGTATTTTAACGCATTTTGTTCTAATTTTCTAAAAATATAATCAATAAAATAAAAATGTAAAATTTTTTGAATAATTTATTTTAGTTGTAGTATTTTAAGGCTGCCAAAGTTAAATTAATAGTTCACTCAAAAATTAAAATTCTGTCATTATTTATTATTATTATTATTTTAATGACATTTTTAATGACAAAAATATATTTTCATAAATATTGTATAGAAAAAAAACCCAAGCTTATTTGCCTTTGTTTGATAGAAAAGACAGTATATTTACATCCAGGTTTGAGTAAATGACAGAATTTTCATTTTTGGGTGAACTATTCCTTTAACAAGTTTATCTAGTTTCCTTACCCATTCCGAGCTACAAAATGATCTAGTTATCTTCAGATATGCGAATGAAGTACAGGATTATGGCTTGAGCGGTGATATTTAGCTGTTCGTCTAGTTGTTTACCAGTTGTTTACATCTGGACTGTGTCCACTTGTAGCTGTGTGCCTCTATATTTGGCCTCCTGATGCTTTGATAAGGCAGCGTTTCTGGCATCTCGTCATCTCACACACACACACACACACTCTCTCTCTCTCACACACACACACACACACACACACACACACACCAATCTGTGGATGGTGGGAGGTCTGGCGACCCACCCTGGTGAACGCTGGAAGAGGAAGACGCCCTCTTTTTGAGGACAGACCCCCAGCGTCTGACTCTAGAGAACATACAATCATAACTCACACTGTCATCAATTACTCCACACCTGCATGACTTGCTCTCTTCTGTGAAACACAAAACATGATGTTTGCTGGGTCTCATTGTTGCATGCTTAATATATGATGCTTTGAGTAAATGTGGACTGATGCTGTCATTACCTGCAATAAAATATTGATTTCACCTGTTCTTTTTAATATTTTGAATGACATTCTTACTGAAATGACTAAAGTTTTGGTAGATATTAGTTTATATTATGACGATCGTGGCAAAATGGTGTTGACATTGCTGTATTATGAAAGTAAATATGTAATGTTTCTCAGTAGGATTGTGGCATATATGCCTGAGGTGTAGCATGTGCTCTTCTAGAGAGCAGCATGGAGCTCCATGTGTCAGTGCTGAGGATTCAAACTTCTCTTGCTTTGTCACAGCACTACTAGTGGTTGCTTGCTGTAACTGCAGGCTGTGAGTTACTTCACTTTCTGGGTGTCCAACTATACAACCCAATTACATTATGTAGTGGTTACTTTATAGACAATTGGCTCATGTTGCATCCATGACCTTGTGGGCAGAAACTCTGTCAAATGGCACAACACTGTCTCCTGTCCCACTGCTTTCTCTATCACCGTCCTATATATATATATATATACATTAATTAATTAATTAATTAATTAAAAATAAAATAAAATAAAAATGTAATTAAAGCAAAATAAAAATTTTGGTAAGTGATTAAATATTTTTAAACATTTTATATTAAACCATGCATGATAGTAGACGAATAAGTCATTGTAAATATATCTTCAAGAAATTAAACAATTCTTGAAAAGATACATTTATACTTTGAAGCATAAATATACTTCATATTTAAGATATTTTAAAATATTTTATACTTGCATTCTTCTATCGAAAAGATTTTCACAGTGGTCCTTCACTCGTCGATAGATGTCCAGAAGGTAAGAAAAGCCGGGCTTCGGCTTCAATCCTGGATCATGCGGCCAAACACGGGCTTCTGCGGGAGCCGTCGTAAGCAGGCCCCCGGGCACGTCGCTGCAAGGCATCCGGACTGGTCTACCGTATCTGGTCGCCCCGAGGAGCTTCCCGAGCAACCGGGCTACCCCCCTCTTTAAAAAAGTTTTCAAAGGGGGTAAAAAAAAAAAAAAAAAAAAAAAAAAAAAAAAAACTTTAAGCATATAGGCCAACAACATTCTTCAAAGGATACAAATATATTGATATATTCCATTAAATTGTATCTAAAAGTTTTTCTCATGGTGGAAAATAAAATTGGGATTTTATTGATTTATTGATTTATTTAGCTACCAATCACATACAGTGTTCTAAAAACACTCAGAACACCATAGCAACCCCCTAACAACCATTCAGACAAAACATTCCAAATATAATTTAAAGAAATTCACATTTTTGAACGATGTCAGGAATTCCACCAGCAATCCTTGAGAATTTATTTGAAAATCACAGCAAGGCAAAGCTCTTATTTGCAACTTTTGCAAATGATTATACGTTATAATATTTGACCTCCAACGTATGATGCGTGAAATTTGAATTTTTAGCCCCCAAAGCAAAACGTCCCTAACGTCCTGATTGCCACTAATGCTCTTTGACTCAGCAGTGAATGGTGTCAAGCATGATTCTGATGCTTCTGTATGACTGACCTCACACCCCCGCTGAGGAGATAATTAAACTATTTCAAGGATAATAGATGAGCTCTGCCTCCCCCGACCACCTAACGTCCTGAGCAGTTGTTCTGGATTAAAGCCCCTCCCAAAACCGCTGAAAGATCAAGACCAACACATCACCCAACTGTTGTGATTTCCGTCTTCCGAAAGTCTGACTTCTCAAAATACGGGTAGACGAGTTTAATATACATGAAAAATGATGATTTGGGACTGTAATTAGGAAATGAGCTTGTTAACCTTTTCTTTTGGAGTGTCCTGGGAGGTGAGCTTCATGGCTGAGCACACTGTAATGTAGCACTTGAATTCAGCCGTCATTCAAGCGTTGGGAAACAGTGCTTCTCTTGATATAGCTGACTGCACATACGAGCCGTGTATAATTACTGCCCGCTCCTGTGTGAACTTGAGCACAAAATGTGTCCCACCACAGAGAAAGCGAGATGGAAATAACTAATGCTTCCCTTCACAAATGTGCAATTAACACCTTGTTAAAGGTGCGTAAGGCCTTACATATGGAAACTATTATACAGGCTGAAGTTTCAGCTAAAAAACTTTTCTAATCCAGGGGAAATAATGTCCATTTTAGCACTTTTGGACTATATATTTGTCCTTTGTCTTGAAGGTAAAAGCCTTCAAGTATACACTGATTTTACACAATAAAACAAAATATACTAGTGCTGTCAAACGATTAATCGCATTTAAAATAAAAGTTTTTGTTTACATAATATATGCGTGTATACTGTGTATATTTATTATGTATATATAAACACAAACACGTGCATGTACATATTTAAGAAAAATATGTTATGTTTATATATAAAATATATTTATATATAATATAAAATATAAGAATATGAATATATAAATGTATAAACGTAAATATTATATATTACATATTAATATGTATGTGTGTGCATTTATATATACATAATAAATTTACACAGTACACACATACATATAATGTAAACAAAAACGTTTATTTTGGATGCGATTAATCACGATTAATCGTTTGACAGCACTAATATATACATACATATATATGTAGCACAATAATTATAATAATTATAAATAACTGATATCTTAAAAATATATAAAATATTTCTGAGCAAAAACATTTTTATATGTCATATTTTAAATAATTTGCAATAATCATATATTAAATGGTCCATTTATAATTATATATAATATGTAAATATGTAAATGTAATATTTAATACATGAATATTTTATATATTTATATATTAAATGATATTTAATAGATTTTAATAATATTGTATATCAAGGGTAAATATGTAAATGTAAATGTAATACATGAATATTTTATATATTTATATATTAAATGATATTTAATAGATTTTAATAACATTGTATTTCAAGGGTATATGTCTGCTGTAATGTCCCCACTGTTTTATGTTCATCTGCTTCTACCATTTGCTGGTTTTACTCTGACTATCACTCTATATAGACTAATACAATCAGATACAATAATAATTTCTCCAATTTAACTGATAAATTTAACATTCACTTCAATGAGATGAGTGGATTCTTTCAACTGATTTCCTATTGAACTGTCAGCAACTGACCTGCAGTGGTCAAACTATTTAAAATATAGCGAATTCAGCTACAATCTCGATCATAATTCACAATGTATCCATCTAAAATGTATTTTTGAGGTGCAGCTCGTCGTTTTATAGGTCCCATATTGTCAAAACTGAAATTTCCTGGCTTTTTTTCATGATAACTGAGGTCTAGGGACTATTTAACTACCATATAAGTTTCAAAACAGTCAGTCCACAGTAAAATGCACACAGCCTGCATAAAGTAGCTGTGATTTTTCACAAACCGTTGTGACTTCCGTAAAAAGTTGACGTCAGAACTACACAGTCACCGCCTTCAGTCACCACCCCGAGCACCGCCCACAGTCCCACTCTCCTTTTGCCAAACCCCCAGACAACATCGCGTCCATGCCATTGCTGAGCAACAACAACACGTAAACATGTCGAAAAAGGTTAACTTTAACCAGGAAACCAGATCGGCCGACCTGTAACGTTACACTCTCACTCAAAGGATGGACGATCTGACAGGACTGTTACTATGAGGTGGATCACATCTAACCTGTATAGCTGACCCTAGTTAGCTGTGGTTGGCCTGGCCGTGCGTCACTCAGAAAACAACAGGCCAATCAGAAGCGAGGCTCATGAATATTAATTAAACAGGTCAAAATCGACCTGTTCTCAGCAGAGCTCCTGAGAGAGGAGTTGTAAAAATATATTGAGATGGTTTTTGGTACTCATACCGCAAATATATATTCTTAAGGACATCAAAACCTAAAATAAAACTCCAGATAGGTGTAAAATATGTGACCTTTAATGGAGTGTTTCACTACCGGTTACCTCACCTGAATATGTTGAGAAGATGAATGATGTTTTGACTTGGAAAGCGGTTCCGGAATGGAAATATGGATATTTTATTTGTAAACATCATACTTTGTCATAAAACTAGCGAGCTAAGCTAGTAGTGTACTGACAGTGTCATATAAACATCGCTGAAGGCGCAAAAAGCAAAGAAACAGACAAATCGATTCAACTAAGTGAGTCATTTATGCTGGAACCGCTCCAGTTAGCCTAATCCAAACTCAAACTCGATTCACTAACAAAAACCAGATCAAAAGAGCCTTTCATTTTTGAATTTCGACATCGTTTGTAATGATTTTAAAAAGCACGGAGTGTTGGGTGAAATGGAGCAGATAAACCTTTGCGTCGCAAAATCATTCACGGTTTCGAAGAGCTCCAATCGGATCGCGTTTCGCGGCTCATTTGATTCAGATTGGAACTTCAGAGCGGGTTTGTGAATCATTCAGATCTAGACTTTGGAGCACATATCGCGAATCATTTGATTTAGATCGGGGTTTCAGAGTGGATTCACGAATCATTTTATTCACATCGGGACTTCGGAGCGCGGATCGCGAATCATTTGATAGATCGGGTTCAGATCGGGACTTCGGAACACGGTTCGTGAAACATTTAATATTTTATATAGATCAGAACTTCAGAGCGGGTTTGTGAATCATTGTGTATCGCAAATCTTTTTTCTGATTTCTTTCTTTCTTTTTTTATTAAACAGTACAAAACATCAAACCATTGAGGCAGTAGGCCTATCAGTAGCCTAGTTATAAAAACAAAACAAAGAAAAAAGAAAGCATATACACAGATACAAATGCCTTAAGAAACTTAACCATGGTTTTAACAGGCTAGTAAAAATGTAGTAACCATAGTTTTTGGGGTTATGGGGTTTCACACACACACACACAAAAACAAAACAAAGAAAAAAGAAAGCATATACACAGATACAAATGCCTTAAGAAACTTAACCATGGTTTTAACAGGCTAGTAAAAATGTAGTAACCATAGTTTTTGGGGTTATGGGGTTTCACACACACACACACAAAAACAAAACAAAGAAAAAAGAAAGCATATACACAGATACAAATGCCTTAAGAAACTTAACCATGGTTTTAACAGGCTAGTAAAAATGTAGTAACCATAGTTTTTGGGGTTATGGGGTTTCACACACACACACACACACACACACACACACACAATTATCTAATCCAGAAAATCTAAAATGTAATCATACATCATAAATTAAATATTTATGTAATATTTTATATTATATATAAGTAATACATATGTTTAATACACACACACACACACACACACACACATACACACAATTATCTAATCCAGAAAATCAAAAATGTAATCATACATCATAAATTAAATATGTATGTAATATTTTATATTATATATAAGTATTACATATGTTTAATACACACACACACACACACACACACACACACATATATATATGTGTATGTGTGTGTGTAGGCTATTACTGTATATGTGTTGTACATTATATATAAAATAACATATAAGAATGATAGTTTAAGATGACTGTAACCGTCTGCGGTCATCTGTAATTTAAAACTCATATAAAAAGAGGCCCACTTTGAAAAGATAAACTCTGATGACAAATCTTCCATCAACTTCCGCCTTGTCCTTTTAACTAAAGCTGTGCTTCACAATGCCTATGGCTTCATATCCTGACTCACAGCAACATAAAATTTATGTTACCTATTCAGATGGTGACCCTTTGACTGGGTTTATAGTGCTCATTACATCCTGACTAACAGTCCAGGCATGAGAGAGACTGTGGAAAGAACAGAAGCTGTGAAGTCTGAATGTTAAACGGTGACATTAGAACAAACCTGTAGGCCATGATTACAAACTGCACTCGCTTATTCTCCAAGTGGTAGGCTTGAATCCCAGACTCGCTAATTAGCTTTACTCACAGAGGAAGCATGTTCGGATGTGTCGGCTGAAGTCCCTGAGTGAGATCTACAGAGTGAAAGACAGATAAAAGTACACAAGGATTGCAGTGGATTTATCTTTAGATGGAGACATTGGAAACTAGAACATTCCTTGTGTTGACCCAACACATTCTGTGATGGCAATAAAAAAGATATGACATTTTTGATACAAATAAAGATGCAATACTGTAAAAAGTAATGCCAATTTTGCATTAATTACTTTTTAAAAATAATTTTTGAGATTTAGTGCTATTCCTCCAGTCTTCAGTGTCACATGATTCTTCAGGAATCATTCTAATATATTGATTTGCTGCTCCATAAACATTCATAGTTTTGTGGATTAATATTTTTAAGGGTTTGATGAACAAAAAGTTTGCAGCTTTGAAATTTGAAATAGAAAACTTGTGTGACCTTATAAATGTCTTTACTGTCAAAAAAATATGAATTTTTATTTATTACTTTATATATATATAT